>NC_052161.1:2879734-3037566 GCF_902713615.1 Scyliorhinus canicula
CAAGCCCAAGCCCCAATCCCAACCCCAATCCATCCCAATCCCCGTCCCAATCCCCAATCCCAATCCCCAATCCCAATTCTCAATCCCAATCCCAATCCCCAATCCCAATCCCAATTCCCAATCCCAATCCCCGTCCCAATCCCCAATCCCAATCCCCGTCCCAATCCCCAATCCCAATCCCCATCCCAATCCCCAATCCCAATCCCAATCCCCATCCCAATCCCCAATCCCAATCCCCAATCCCAACCCCAATTCCAATCCCAATCCCCCTCCCAATCCCAAATCCCAATCACAATCCCCAATCCCAAATCCCAATCCCAATCCCCAATCCCCAATCTCAATCACAATCCCAATCCCCGTCCCAATCCCAAATCCCAATTCCCAATCCCCAAGCCCCAATCCCCGTCCCAATCCCCAATCCCAATCACAATCCACAATCCCCAATCCCCAAATCCAAGCCCCAATCCCAATCCCGAATCCCTAATCCCAATCCCCAATCCCGAATTCCCAATCCCAATCCCCAATCCAAATTTCCATCCCGAATTCCCAATACCAATTCCCAATCCCACCCCAATCCCAATCCCTAATCCCAATCCCCAATGCTAATCCCCAATACCCATCCCCAATCCCAATCCCAATCCCAGTCCCCAATCCCAATCCCAGTCACAGTCCTCCATCCGCATCGCCAGTCCCAATCCCAATCCCCAATCCCAATCCCAACCCCCAATCCCAGTCCCCAATCCCAATCGCAATCCCCAATCCCAATTCCAATCCCAATCCAGAATCATGCGACGATCAATCGGCCAGTTTTCCTCCTGCTCTTCTCACTCTGATTGGAGCAAATCCGGGGGACCTGATAACCACAGGCTAGCTCTCACTCACCTGGAGACCCTCTGGCTACCCATCCCCCTGCTCCCTGAGCCCCTCTCCGAGCCCCTCTCCCCCTCTCCCGCTGAGCTCCCCTCTCCCCTGAATCCCTCTCCCCTGAAACCCTCTCCCCTGACACCCTCTCCCCCTGAGCCCCTCTCCACCCCCTCCCCCCGAACCCCTCTCCCCCTGAACCCCTCTCCCCCGAACCCCTCGTCCCCTGAGCTCCCCTCTCCACTGAGCTCCCCTCTCCCCTGAACCCCTCTCCCCTGAAACCCTCTCTCCCTGAACCCCTGAACCCCTCTCCCCCTGAGCTCCCCTCTCCCCTGAACCCCTCTCCCCTGAAACCCTCTCCCCCTGATCCCCTGAGCCCCTCTCCCCCTGAGCTCCCCTCTCCCGCTGACCCCTCCCCCTGAACACCTCCCCCCTGAACCCCTCTCCCCCTGAACCCCTCTCCCCCTGAACCCCTCTCCCCCTGAGCTCCCCTCTTCCCCTGAACCCCTCTTCCCCTGAACCCCTCTCCCCTGAACCTCTCTCCCCCTGAGCTCCCCTCTACCCCGAGCTCCCCTCTTCCCCGAACCCCTCTCCCCCTGAACCCCTCTCCCCTGAGCGCCCCTCTTCCCCTGAGCTCCCCTCTCCCCTGACCCCCTCTCCCCTGAACCCCTCTCCCCCTGAGCTCCCCTCTTCCCCTGAGCTCCCCTCTTCCCCTGAGCTCCCCTCTCCCCCTGAACCCCTCTCCCCCTGAGCTCCCCTCTCCCCTGAACCCCTCCCCATGAACCCCTCCCCCGTGAACCCCTCTCCCCTGAACCCTTCTCCCCCTGAGCTCCCCTCTACCCATGAACCCCTCTCCCCCTGAGCCCCTCTCCCCGTGAACCCCTCTCCCCCTGATCCCCTGCATCCCTCTCTCCCTGAGCCCCTCTCCCTCTGAGCGCCTCTCCCCCTGAGCCCCTCTCCCCCTGAGCCCCTCTCCCCCTGAACCCCTCTCCCCCTGAGCCCCTCTCCCCCTGAACTTCTCTCCCCCTGAACCCCTCTCCCCTGAACCCCTCTCCCCCTGAACCTCTCTCCCCCTGAGCCCCTCTCCCCCTGAGCTCCCCTCTCCCCCCTCTCCCCTCTCCCCCCCTCTCCCCTCTCCCCCTCTCCCCTCTCCCCCTCTCCCCTCTCCCCCTGAGCCCCTCTCCCCGAACCTCTCTCCCCCTAAGCTCCCCTCTCCCCCTGAACCCCTCCCCCCCTACGCCCCTCTCCCCCTGAACCTCTCTCTCCCCCTGAGCTCCCCCTGAGCTCCCCTCTCCCCTGAGCCTCTCTCCCGCTGAGCTCCCCTCTCCCCCTGAACCTCTCTCCCCCTGAACCTCTCTCCCCCTGAGCCCCTCTCCCACTGAACCTCTCTTTCCCCCTGAGCTCCCCCTGAGCTCCCCTCTCCCCCTGAACCACACTCCCCCTGAACCTCTCTCCCCCTGAGCCCCTCTCCCCCTGAACCTCTCTCCCCCTGAGCTCCCCTCTCCCCCTGAGCTCCACTCTCCCCCCTCCCCCTCTCCCTCTCACAGTAATGTCTGTGTGTGGGGGAGGCGGGTAGAGGGGGCAGAGACAGGATAAATTCACCAATTCCCCCACATCGATACACCAACTCAGCTTCCCCTGGTCTCTGCACATCTGCCCTGGTGTTATGTAGTTGGGGGTCGGTCTTTACCCAACCCTGGGGGGGAGGTGCGTGACTGTGAGTGTTTGATGGAAGTTTTCTTTGGGGGACCCTCGCGGGATCGTGAAAAATAAACAATGAACAGAACGGGGTTCGATATAATCACAGCAATTCATCGGGATGAGTGGGAATATCGGAGTCAGGGCGGCATTAGATCCCGGGATGGGAAATCTGAGAGAAATAGCGCCAGTGTCAAATAGGACACGCGGAGATCTCGGAGGGAGGGGGTATGTCCGGTTACAGCCCCAGAATTGACCCATAGATTTATTGACCTGAGCAGTTCCTGCACTTCCCCCCAACATTGAGCAAGCAGCCTGTTCTCAGTTACCAGCAAAAGGCATGTTTGTATTTATGTCTGTGTTTGTCTGACTGTGTGTTTCTGTTTATGCCTGTCTGTTATGTGTCTGTGTGTATATGTTTGTGTATATGCTTGTGTCTGTCTGTTTATGTGTCTGTGTGCATATGTTTGTGTGTTTTTTTGTATGTGTATATGTTTGTGTGTGTCTATGTTTTAATATATCTGTCTGTGTGTATACGTTTGTGTGTCTGTGTGTGTGTGTGTTTGTGTGCTTGTGTGCATGGCTGTGTGTTTATGTGTGTTTGTGGTGTGTTTATTTGTATGTTTCTGTGTGTATTTATGTGTGTCTATATGTGTGTGTATCTGTGTGTGTGTTTGTGTGTTGAGTGTATGTGTGTGTGCGGGTCTGTGTGTGTATCTGTGTGTGCGGGTCTGTGTGCGTGTGTGTGTATTGCGTGTATCTGTGTGTGCGGGTCTGTGTGTGTGTGTGTGTGTATTGCGTGTATCTGTGTGTGCGGGTCTGTGTGTGTGTGTATTGCGTGTATCTGTGTGTGCGGGTCTGTGTGTGTGTGTATTGCGTGTATCTGTGTGTGCGGGTCTGTGTGTGTGTGTTGCGTGTATCTGTGTGTGCGGGTCTGTGTATGTGTGTGTCGATTTGTGTACATGTCTATCTATATGTGCGTATGTTTCTGTGGGTATATCTGTGTGTGTATGTGTGTGTGTGTGTACCCCCCTCCCCCCACCCCTTCATAGTGTTATAATCTATGTGGGTATATAAGTAATCAGTAACAGTAACGTGTCAGGTAGGAGCTGGCCAGACAGTGAGGGTTGGAGTGTGACAGTGACAAACACACCAACACACCTGGAGAACCGTGTGTAAATACACCTTGCATTGCTTTAGCACCTTTGACCACCTCAGGGTGTCCCGTTGTATTTTGTTATTTCCACAAAGTAACTCAGTATACCCATATAAATTGGAATGCTGAGTATATTCTGTCTGACAGTCACATGTAGCTCCCAGAAACTATGTTAAATGCGCTAGATAACTGTGCAAGGGGTGCAGCAATGCGAATCCCCGGTGCTGCCTGTATCAAATCGAATATATCCGGGAGAACAATGACACGGGTACACCGTGTTGTCTGTGTACATCTAAGAAGCAGTAATATCCCAGTGCACAATCAGGGAAATCTGGGATTGGTGATGATCTCCGGGTAAGACTGTCTCTGCAGCAGTGACTGCTTTGAGCTCCGTTGATTGGGATCTGTGTCGGTGGGGAGGGTGGGGGGAGGGTGGGGACCCTGCCTTTAACTGTAATCCTTCAATTGTAGGTTTAAGTAATGAATGTAAATGAGATTTACCTGCCCAGAATAGCTGAGCGAATCTGATAGTCAGGTAGAAGCCGGGAGCTGCCAGCGAGTATTAATTAGGACGCTGATGTTAATGATTAGAAATGGAAGTGTAGAAGGATTTTTCTAACATTCAGGAGAGATACTAAAACCAGCAATGGTTAATTAGGTTATGGCGAGCACTCGATCTCCCATTCACAGTACACAATTGATGGTGTTTCTCACCCAATGGGAGTTGTGGAGTTTGAAATATGATCATTGGCCGTCAATATTTAGAAAACGTAAGATACAATGAGGAAAGTGTAGGAAGGCGCAGAGAGCGGCTCGATTTGTAATGAGAGCAGCCTTTACTTTCACAGGGAATAATGCATCAAACTTCAATTTTCCGGTCGATTGAATTAGTGATTTTTCTCCAGAAGTAAAATACACTTAAGTCTTCTGGATTAATTACCACGTTCTGGTGCCAACGACTGGAGTATTAGTTATCGTTGCCGTGGATGACACCAAGCTGACATGCAATGAAATAAGGAACTGGATGCAGACAGGCAGTCCCCCTGTCAGATTTCCCCCTCACTGCATCTCCTACATCTCCAGAGTGGGATCCTGCCCGGCCTCTGCTCTCACACCGGCTTCATCTTCAATGCTTCAGAATCAAACCGCAAATATCTATCTCTGGCTCAACTGCCCTTCCCAATTCTGTCGCGCACACACACACACACACACACAGGGAATACTCTCCTTCCCCCTCCAGTTCCTGTTCTGTAAAGTGAGGTTGTCTCCAGGAGTATCTATCCAGCTTTTGTATGTAGAGTTTAAAAATAAGAATATACATCATTCCAGTTCAGCTGTACGGAATCAGGAAGTACAATTACTAAACAGCCACTGAGTGGACCCAAATTCCCCGCGATCAGAGCTGCAATGGTCACAAAGCTTGTATTTAGAGTTTAGATCAGAATATAAGATGATATATTATATAGTTTGTTAAACTTTAAGAGTTTAAATCTTAATGCAGAATATTGTGTGTATAATAGACACGATAAACTGCACTAACATATACGTGTTAATTCCACAGCTTGGTGTGAATTTGGGAATACTCTGTCCTTTTCCATACAAACACTGTGGCATTAATAATAAATACTCTCCTCTCGCTTTGTGTGTTTAAAGTTTGTAAGTGAGTGTGTGTGGAGAGCCTGCCCCGAGAGAGGGCACAATGAACACACTGAAAGGTCCATCTTTTACTCTTAATGCCCACTTTACATTTTCAGACACGCGCGCCCGGACTAACAATTCAAAATGATTCGAACCCAGTGTGAAATTGCGGATAACTTCAGGGTCACATAACCCACAGCCTCTCCTGGTTAAAGTCTAAAATTATAAACAGATATTCGATTTGTTTCCACCATTGCCGATTTCGATATTTTGAGCAATTGTTCACTTCATCTTTTTTTTAAACAGGGGTGTTTTTTTTCAGGTGGAAGTTGGGAAATGTTGTGATTGGTGTTCGCGCAACTTGTGCCTCCGGGATTGGGTTGGATCGGAGTTTTTCTTTAACCTCTCTCGTTTGAACAAGAATCCGGACTTTACAGAAAACTGGCTGGGTTTGAGATGCCCCTGATTAAGGGAATGGTAAACCTGGTGTTCCTCACTCTTCTCTCCACCCCCCAGCCCCCAGCCGCTCTCTCTCTCACACACACACTCACACACACAGACACACACACACAGACACACACACTCACTCACACATACACACAGACACACACACACAAACACACACACTCACTCACACACAAACACACTCACTCACACACAAACATACTCACACACACGCACACACAGACACACACACACAAACACACACAGACACACTCACTCACACACACAGACACACACACACTCACTCACACATACACACACACAAACACAAACACACACACTCACTCACACAAACACACTCACTCACACACAGACACACACACACTCACTCACACATACACACACAAACACACACACTCACTCACACACAAACACACACACTCACACACAGACACACTCACACAAACACACTCACTCACACACAGACATACTCACACACACACACTCACACACACACACACAGACACACACACAGTCACACACACTCACTCACAGACACACTCACTCACACACAAACACAAACTCACATACACAAACACACACACAGACACACTCACTCTCTCACACACACTCACACTCGCTCTCACACACACTCACACTCGCACTCACACTCACACACACTCACACTCACACACACTCTCACACTCACACACACACATTCACACACACACACACACACACATCGCTGAAACAATATAACTCACTTCCTAATTCTCCTTCACTTTACCCCGCCAGCAAGTTGTTCCCCGTTTCTTACAATCACATTTCTGCATTTGTTAATAAGAATGCTACAAATTTTCGTTTCACTGCCTGTCCGGAGATAACCAATCCGCCCCTGTAGTGGTCAGAGCTGGGAGCTAGCACAGGGTCAGGCTGGGGGGGGGGGGGGGGTTGGGGGGGAGGAAGGGGGGCAGGGAGCAGGGAGGGAGGTTTCGGTTCTGCTGGGGTTCAAAAATTAAGAGCTGGAGTGGGTACAATAAATATTTCGTTGTGTGAAGGCGGAGGGAAGGGGGTGATGCAGGTGAAGAGTGGGGACAGATTGAGAAGAGGGAGCAGTGGAGAATCTCCACCATCCATTTAACATCTTACAGTTATTCTGAATGAGCGAATATCTGGGTTCACGGGCCAAATCTGGGGGCTGGAATTGTTCTGAATCTACCAGGGGAGTGTTTGACACAATATTGTCGGCTGTATTGCCTTTTGTGGAACGAAATCGTTGTTGGTTTTAGGCTCTGCTCCGATTTAGAAATCTTGCCCAGCTTTGCAAAATCCCTGCACTGTATCAATTCAAAAATATCCCCGCCACAGTTTGCGGAATATCTTGGTCTGGAAGATGAACTTCTTTTGTTAACGTCAATTTTAATATTAAACGACATCAATTTCAAAAAGTGAGCGAAGAAAATACGGACGGAAAAAATACCGGGGAGTTTAAAAAGAATGGAAAACACGGTTAGCAAAAAGAGAGAGGTCATTTACAAAAGTTAACAAGCCAGAAAGCTAAAAACTGAAGAAATGTGCGTTCAGGGGAAGGTGCTGTTATTTAAACCGCGGGCTGTTCAAAGAGTTCATTCCGGACAGATTTGGGATGTTTGTTTTTGTTTAATTCACGTGTTTTCCTCATTGTTGCTCTTTAATTCTGCCTGGGCACAAAGTTGTTCATTGTTGAAGCTGTCTAACAGGGCCACCAGTCCCTGTGCGGATCCAAATCCTCCCTTTGTCTCATTCTGGGCCAAACCACTAAGTTTAAATTCTATTGAAAATGTCGTGTCTTTAAACCCATTTAATACTTGAGGGGGGGAGGTCGGGGGGGGGGGGGGGGGGTGTACAGAGAATATTTAAAAAGCTTTAAAAGGACCTAATCCAGAGCATTGTAAAGAGACGAGTGTCGTTTTAAACAGAGCCTCATAAATGTCAGAGCTCCTTCAGTGAGTTGATCTGATTATTTACATCTTCTGTGTTCCTCATTCAGCAGAAAACCAACTTGATTTTGGCCTTTTAGAAAAAAAAGGCGAAGTGGCCTTTTTAACAAAGTGTCACTCTCCTCCTACCTTGCTGCACAGATTAAAAAGGGCAGGTTTATTCTGATTCATTGCCCGCAGAATGCCAGCGAGATGCAACATTCACAGCGCAGATGCCCCGGGAAGCGCTATGTATATATTACTGCTTTTGTCGATGGCGATAAACATTCAAGGGGTGGAATTGACCGATCCATCAAATTGTCTGGAAATTGTTTAGAAAATTCACAAACCATATGGTGTCCAAGCGGTTAGCTGCTTTCTGCCGGAGAGACAGCGCTTGGTCAGACTGCAGCCTGCTCGTCATGTGAGCAGCAGGAGACTTTGTAAAGCCCATTGTCAACTGACACGGCAACATTGCCAAATCATTTGTCCCGAGTTCCCTGCGTTCCGCTAACATTAACCCACTCAACATTCTCAAAGCCTTACTGCCTGCAGAAAATGGCCCAAAAACGGGAAAAAACTGGCATCTTTTTTCTCTCTCTCGCTGTCAAAATAAAACAGATTTGGAGTTCTCACATAAATTTCACTTTTGTTCGCGATACAAAAGTGTCCCAATAAGCCGGGATATTTCTGTTAACCAGCCTGGGACCCCCCACACCCCTTGCCGATATTTATTGGATTGTCTTTCTGTACAATTCAATGTCTGAACAATATTGTCAACGCGGCCGAACATACGGACAACACAATTGCCCCTGACTATCCTTCCCCTGTCTCTCTTTCTGGGAATCACCCCGTTAATTTTCGTTTGGGGGAGGTGCAGGGGGCAATAATCGCAACTCCAAAAACCCCACGATCACATTTTACCTTTTTTCTTAGTTTGAAGAAAAAAGTATTTCTGCCGAGCCCGTGCCCCCTCCGGCCGCCTGAACGGTTGAAATCAGCTTCGACCCGTGCAGGAAATAAACTTCAACGCCTTTGGTACATTTTTAAACAATTGTCAATTAAAAAAATAAAAAAATAAATGGCAAATTGCAATTGTCCAAATGTGAGACTGATTGGGATCCTGTCCCAGATCGCAGGCAGATTTATTATCTTGTAGTTTTGATCTGAGTGAGGGTGATGTTTATCTGAAAGCTGTGAACGGGTGTTTCTCACTCAATGAACTGCAAAGGGAGGTCTATTGGGATGTAAATTATTTTCCTTTTTTTTCTCTCAAAAGGAAGAACAGGACCAAAGGGTTCATTAAATCTCGCAGGCGTGTGTTTAGTAAATGAGGGAGATTCAGGCTGGTATTCTCTCGGCTAGAAATCAGCGGCCTCCGACATCCCATAACCAACATTTACCCCCACTCCCCCCCCCCCCAAAAAAAATATATGCCCCATTACAAAACTCTCAACACCCCTCTCAGTGTCTGGGGAATGAAAGTCGTGCACACAATAATCCTCCCTGGGTGAATATGTACAGAAATCCCAGCCCTCGATGTTAAATCCACTCGCACAATAAAAACGCGCCAGGCGTTTGCTGCCGGGGTCTATTCTTTCTGTTTTAACATTTCGAAATAAATCCACAAACCACAGGGAAGGAATCGCAAAAATAGGTTTTAATAGGATATATTGAAGAGGCAGGATTTGTGAGATCAGTATGTAATAAATGGTCTGCAGAATGGTTAGACAGAAAGGAGGAAGTTACAAGTCCAGTTATATCTTCGTTTCCTTTTTAAAAAATAACAGCGTCGTGCACATTTGCGACATGCGATGCAACAAGGGGGAAAAAAAAATCAAATGAATCAAAACCCTTTCGCTGGGATCAAAGGACAAAAGATTGAGGGGGCGGGGGGGGGGGGGGCATCGGGAAAATGCTGATCACAACCCCAGTGCCTCTGGACTGTTGCCCTGTAGACGGGCTGAACCCGAGTCACTTCCTAAACTCAGAAAGTGGGCCATCCATATTCCTAAAGCTGCTTTCAATAGCGAGTCTTTCCAAAGGACTCTGACTGGCTGAGGCCGGGGCAATGGGCCCTCTCCCCCCTCCCTCTCTCCCCTCCCTCCTCGGTGCAATCGTTTCTTAGTTTTCAACGATGATTATTGCTTTTTAAATTATTTTTCTTTTTTGGAGGGGGGGTGGGACAAGTGGGGACATTTGTCCCTCGAACTGAGCCCGTTTCTAACTAGCGGAACACAGAGCAGATTCCCGAACATGCTTTGAGTTGGGTCATTGTAGAAAGTCGATGCGGAAACTCTTTTAAATTTTTTTTTGCCATAGATTTTGTTTAGATTTTTTTTTAAAAAAGGAACAAATAGGGAGAAGGAGAGAGGTCACAAAAGAAAAAGCCAATAGCCAAGGACATCAGTCATCGACGTCAATCTCTTCCTCGTCTTCCTCATCCTCTTCAGAATAGTCTTTCCTGGGCTGGTGCCCCAGTGCCAGTGATGAGGGGGCAAGGTGGGCATCTGGTGTCTTGGCGAGAACACTGTCGATGGCGATGGGGGACTGGGACCGGGACTGACTCCCGATCTCCGCCGCAGTCTGTTCCAAATCGTTCAGTTGGCTAATTTTGTCCAGATCTTTGGGGCCCAGAGTTTTGGCCGACTCCACGTCCGCCTTCATCTCCTCCAGGTCCCTTTTGAGCTTGGCTCGCCGATTCTGGAACCAGGTGATGACCTGGGCGTTGGTCAGGCCCAGCTGCTGTGCGATCTGATCGCGGTCGGCCGGGGACAGGTACTTCTGGTACAAGAAGCGCTTCTCCAGCTCGTAGATCTGGTGGTTGGTGAAGGCGGTCCGCGATTTCCTTCTCTTCTTCGGAGTGGATCTCTGGCCAAAGATTGTGAGGCCATCCCTTCCTGTTAAAACAGACCCTTTTTAGAATAGAGAAACAAGAGGGATTTCAAGGTCATTTCAACTCAAAACAAAACCCACATAGTAACACAGAAAAATCAATTTAATTAGCAAGGCACATTCAGCAAGCCATCCCTCCGACTCCTTTCCCCAGTTCCTGGAGGGCCTTTGAACATCCCGAGATAATGAATTTTCCTCTCTGGCTTTAATTACTCCAAGGGATTTTTTTTTTTCAATATTTAAAAACCCAACACTTGGATTAAATTAAATTCCACATCTTTTTCCATCCGTATCGGTCACAAATTAAAATATACCAACCCGGGGGAATTAATCTTTGTACCCGCAAAGTTTAAATGGGAGGCTGCATGTGGAACATTCTCTCACTTTAACCCGGGTCTTTGCACTGCTTAATTTCCAGTTGGATTTATATTGAGAGTCCAGCAATAATGCAGCAGTCCAGCTCCATTCTGTGTAACACAGGAGCAGGGCAAAGCGGAGCGATTGGTATAACGAGCAAAACAAATTCAGTGTCTCCCCTCACAGCTTACCCCGCGGATCGCTCACTCTGTGATATTTCCAAGCTATCGGATTTTTGGAAATGCCCCTCACTGGGGTCAGTCCAGAAAGTTTTTTTAAAAATTGAAACTCACCTTCAGCCGCTTGCAAGACACTGACTTCTAATCCTTTGAAAGTTTTGCTGGCTAGTTCCTCCAAGGCACAAAGAGGTGATGTCTGGCTCAGGATACCCGGCCGGTTGCTCAGGGGGATACCCGAAGGGGTGAGTTTGTCAGCCGGGGACAGGAGGTGGCTGCTTCCACACAGAGTGTAACCCCTGCGCACAGAGGGCTTGTTGAGAATGTCTTCGATACTGAAGGGGGTGAGCGGCTTGTTGGAGTTGGCCGGAGGCGGTAAGTGGTCAAGCGGGCTCCTCCGCCGTTCCTCAACTGAAGAATGTAAGGTGCCAGAGGAAGATTTGGCCTCTTCTTTGGAACTCATTCTTGGAGAGCTCGCTCCCCGTCCTTAACCAGAACCCAACACACACACACACACGCCAAATCGAAGAGCTAAACAATGAAAGTTCAGTCCAACTTCACCGCCGCAGTCTCCAAGGAAGCTGACTCCGTTCTTCCGCCAAACCGCGGGAGGAAATGTCCCGACCAGGAGCGGGGACGCTGAATGATAAATTCGCACAAGATTCAGGCGCGCTCCCCAGCCCAGTGTGTGTGTGTGTGTGTGTGTGTCTGTCTCTCCCGCAAGCTCTGGCCCTGCTCTGTCACATCAAGTATGCAGACAAGCGAATAATATTCTCTTTAGAGTGAGGAAGGAGGGGAGACGGGGCAATTGACGATTGCTAACAAGTTATTGTTGATTGGGTGCTAATCAATTATATGCAATGCCACTTTTCTCTCCCTGTGCTGTCTCACTTTTCTATCCAATGCGGGCTTTGGTGATCTGAAAACACCATTAATTACTAGTCGGAAGGAGGAGGAGGGGCTGCTCTGAATTATAACGCTTTCCACACTTGTCATCCTATTTCAGTTTGTTTGTTTGTTCATATATATATTTATATATTAATTATAAGTTATTTTTGGACCCGATTTTCCAACTGAACCGCCTTCGTTTCGTTACACACTCGACACCAACAATATTTATCATTGAAAATGCCCAAAGTTGGTTTATTTTCTAGATTTCTTTTTTAAAAATCTGTTGTAATATTGTTGCATCTCCATTCGGAGTGGAGCAGGGCTATGGGAGGTAAGATCCGATTTAATTTCTGATCATTTCAGTCAATGTTGTCATTTTTCAGCCTCTCACTCCCAAATCCCCGCTCTCTCTCTCTCTGCCTTTCAATATTCCCAGTCGTTGTTTAACAAGCATCTGACGCGGGTTAGATGTGGGATTGAAATGTAAACGGTGCACAGATACCAGTCTGCCGTTCGTACCGCCGATTGTTCGATTCAATCTCCGGCCGATCGGCATTAAACAGCCGCCTGGTCAGCAAAGGTGAGCGAGATGAGTTGTTAAAACAATGGATCAGGCGACGCTGAATAGTCAGGGCCGCAGAAAAATCGTGCCCACCTCTAGCTCTTTCTCAACACAACCTGTTCTCAGGCAGAAGCAACACACCCAGTGCCAGGAGTTTACATTCAAACACACACAAGCCTCCCTGACTCTCCAAACATGGCACACTCATAGCTCCATGAATGAATTAAAATGTAATTAAAGATTGCCACCGAATAAGTTCACTTTGCAGCGGCATTGACGTTGTCAGATTGTAGTTTTTGATATATATATAACACTGGGACAGTGAATTACAGGGAGTCAGTGTGAGCGGGAGCAGGAATCCCTCCTTACCCCCCACACACACTCCGGATCCTGCCCAGCACCAATTCATTTTCTCACGTCCGGGTGCATATTATTTTTTTCTTCTTGATGGGATTTCGAATTATTCCGCATAAATCATTTTAATTAAAAACAGAGATCTGGAGCTGGAAGGTGGAGCTTATGGCCGCGATATTAACACCCGTCTCTCTCAACCTCTCTTTAATCTTATTGAAATCGAATTCGGCGCTCGGTAGCTGAACAAACTCACAGCTTCCCCGAGCCCTCAGCCCCACGGGGGTCACAGCAAATTCCTGAGAAATACACCCCCCACCCCTCTCATTGTAGAACCTGAACAAACCTGGAGAGGATTTAGTGGGGCAATTCGAGACCAATCGAGTAGAATCCGATTAAACCCGATAGTAACGTGGCTGAGGGGGGAAAGAGGGACACGGATTAACCCCGAATATGTTAGACTTCCTTCACTGACCCATAATATAAAACTAAACGTATTTTTGATGAATCTTTTGTTAGCGGGCCGGCACATTAACATCCTTCAATTCGATTTGATGAATCAATCCCCATAATTGAGGGACTGCTCTCGTTCCCGCTCAGAAATGTTTGGAACTGACATGGAATATTTTCCGTTCTTTTCGCCAACATTCCATGTCGCCCATTTGATCCTAACAGTGGGTTCCATTTCTACAGGAGGAATTTCATCTCCCATGGCCTCACATGGTAATGGGTGGCATTTATCTGAGTGTGTGCCTGCGTGTGTGTGTGAGTGTGTGTGTGTGAGTATATGTGTGTGTGAGTGTGTGTGTGGCTGTGTAAGTGTGTGTGTGTGTGAGTGTGACAGTGGGGGAGTGTGTGTGAGTGAGTGTATGTGAGTGAGTGTGTGTGTGCCTGTGTGTGTGTGTGAGTGTGTGTGTATTTGTGTGTGTGTCTGTTTTGCAACACCACTAAACAATACACATCAATTTACCAATTAATTCATCCCAATGCCTTAAAGCTTGTTTCAAACATTGATTTACAGAGAAAGGGATTGTGTGTGTAAGTGTGAGTGAGTGTGTTTGCCAGTATGAGTGTATGCGTGTGTGCAACTGTGAGTTTGTGTGAGTGTGTGTGTATTTATGTGTGGATGCCTGTGTGTGAGGGGGTTTGTGAGTGTGTGTGTATATGTGTGTGTGTGTGCCTGTGTGTGAGGGTGTTTGTGAGTGTATGCATTTGTGTGTGTGCCTGCGTGTGAGTGTGTGTGTATTTGTGTGTGTGTGTGCCTGTGTGTGCCTGTGTGTGCCTGTGTGTGAGTGTGTGTGCCTGTGTGTGAGTCTGTGTGTATTTGTGTGTGTGTGCCTGTGTGTGAGAGGGTTTGTGAGTGTGTGTGTGTGCCTGTGTGTGAGTGTGTGTGCCTGAGTGTGAGTGTGTGTGTATTTGTGTGTGTGTGCCTGTGTGTGAGGGGGTTTGTGAGTGTATGCATTTGTGTGTGTGCCTGTGTGTGCCTGCGTGTGAGTGTGTGTGTATTTGTGTGTGTGTGTGCCTGTGTGTGCCTGTGTGTGCCTGTGTGTGAGTGTGTGTGCCTGTGTGTGAGTCTGTGTGTATTTGTGTGTGTGTGCCTGTGTGTGAGAGGGTTTGTGAGTGTGTGTGTGTGCCTGTGTGTGAGTGTGTGTGCCTGAGTGTGAGTGTGTGTGTATTTGTGTGTGTGTGCCTGTGTGTGAGGGGGTTTGTGAGTGTGTGTGTGTGCCTGTGTGTGCCTGTGTGTGAGTGAGTTTGTGAGTGTGTGTGTATTTGTGTGTGTGTGCCTGTGTGTGAGTGTGTGTGCCTGTGTGCCCGGGGATGTGTGCAGCCCGTCTGAGGGTGAGCGTCACATTTAAGAGCGACATTAAACAGGGACCCACCCGTGTCCCGGGAGGGGACCTTTGTTGTAATTATGGGGCTAATAAGCACATTAGAAACGGAAATTGAGGTCATACACAAGGGGATTTATTCTAGATTACTGGTTTGGTTATTGTTTAATGTCAGTGTGTGAGTGTGTTTGTGTGTCAGAGTGTATGTGTGTGTGAGTGTGTGTGTGTGTCAGAGTGAGTGTGTGTGTCAGAGTGAGTGTGTGTGTGTGTCAGAGTGAGTGTGTGTGTGTCAGAGTGAGTGTGTGTGTGTCAGAGTGTGTATGTGTGTGTATGTGTCAGAGTGTGTGTGTCAGTGTGTGTGTCAGAGTGAGTATGCGTGTATGTGTGTGTCAGTGTGTGTGTGTGTGTGTGTCAGAGTGAGTGTGTGTGTGATTGCATGTGTGTGTGTGTGACTGAGTGTGAGTGTGTGTGTATGTGTGTGTCAGAGTGTGTGTGTGAGTGTGTGTGTGCCAGAGTTGTGTGTGTGTGTGTGTCAGAGTGTGTGAGTGTGAGTGAAAGTGTGTGTGTGTGCGTGTGTGTGTGTGTCTGTGTGTGTGTGAGTGTGTGTCAGAGTGTGTGCGTGAGTGAATGCGTGTGTGTGTGTGAGTGTGTGTTTCAGAGTGTGTGTCAGAGTGTGTGAGTGCGAGTGTGTGTCAGTGTGTGTGTGAGTGAATGCGTGTGTGTGAGTAAGAGTGTGTGTGTCAGAGTGTGTGTGAGTGCGAGTGTGTGTCAGAGTGTGTGTGTATGTGAGTGAGAGTGTGTGTTTCAGAGTGTGTGTGTATGTGAGTGAGAGTGTGTGTTTCAGAGTGTGTGTCAGAGTGTGTGTGATTCCAGACTAGTTTTATTTATCTCCAGGTGCCTGGATCTCTAAGTTATAATAAATGGCAGCACCGAATTCCTGCCTCCCTGTTCCTGAATTCCAGCAACAACAACAACAACAGCCTTTCCCACAATCCCAAACCGATTCCAAACTTAATGCTGAGTTGAAGCTTCACATTCTCTGGGAAACTTTCTCCCAGTTCCTGAACTCGCGACCAATCCGCATTTGCACAAACTCCGCCAAATGGGACAGGCCCGGGAATGGTAACCGGGAGCCAGAAATATTTTAAACCAGCTCCTGGTCCCAATAAATATCCCCCCCCCCCCCGCCCCGGGGTTAACTCTCCCCCTCACCCCCCCCCCCCCCCCCACCGGGGGTTAACACTCCCCCTCACCCCCCCCCCCCGGAGTTAACACTCCCCCTCACCCCCCCCCCCCCGGGGGTTACCCCCCCCCCCCCCCGGGGTTAACACTCCCCCCACCCCCCCCCCCGGGGGTTAACAACCCCCCCCCCGGGGTTAACACTCCCCCTCACCCCCCCCCCCCCCGGGAGTTTACACCCCCCCCGGGTTAACACTCCCCCTCACCCCCCCCCCCCCCCCGGGGGTTAACACTCCCCCCCCCCCCCCCCCCTCAATCTTTGGGAAGAAGCGGATTGCAACACCTCTAAACAATACCCATCAATATCTCAATTAATTCATCCCAAGGCCTTCAAGTTTGTTTTAAACATTGATTTCCCAATAGAGGGACTGAATCCTTCAGCGGGACATTTCTCCAGGATTCTGGAATTTTAAAATGTCTCATCTCTGAAACGATTCAAATTCTCATCCCGTGTTTCATCCGGAAATAAATGTGGATCAACCTCTGCACTCAGCAAATCTCCCCTCACTAACCCCTCACTCCCCCTCACTACCCCCTCACTCCCCCCTCACTACCCCCTCATTTTCCCCTCCTCTCACTCCCCTCACTCCCCTCACTACCCCTCACTACCCCCTCACTCCCCTCCCTCACTCCCCCTCACTCCCCCTCACTACCCCCTCATTTTCCCCTCCTCTCACTCCCCCTCACTCTCCCTCACTACCCCCTCATTTTCCCCTCCTCTCACTCCCCTCCCCTCACTCCCCTCACTACCCCTCACTACCCCCTCACTCTCCCCCTCAATCCCGTCCACTCACTACCCCCTCACTCTCCCCTCCTCTCACTCCCGTCCCCTCACTCCCCTCCCCTCACTACCCCTCGCTACCCCCTCACTCTCCCCTCCTCTCACTCCCCTCCCCTCACTCCCCCTCACCCCCCTCACTCCCCCTCACTACCCCTCATTCTCCCCTCCTCTCACTCCCCTCCCCTCACTCCCCTCACTACCCCTCACTACCCCCTCACTCTCCCCCTCTCAATCCTGTCCCCCTCACTCCCCCTCACTCCCCCTCACTACCCCCTCATTCTCCCCTCCTCTCACTCCCCTCCCCTCCCCTCACTACCCTCACTACCCCCTCACTCTCCCCCTCTCAATCCCGTCCCCCCCATTCCCCCTCACTCCCAAGCACTACCCCCTCACTCTCCCCTCCTCTCACTCCCGCCCCCTCACTCCCCCCTCACTCCCCCTCACTACCCCCTCACTCTCCCCTCCTCTCACTCCCGTCCCCCTCACTCCCAATCACTACCCCCTCACTCTCCCCTCCTCTCACTCCCGTCCCCCTCACTCCCCTCCCCCTCACTCCCCTCCCTTCACTACCCCTCACTACCCCCTCACTCTCCCCCTCTCAATCCCGTCCCCCTCACTCCCCCTCACTCCCCCTCACTCCCCCTCAATACCCCCTCATTCTCCCCTCCTCTTACTCCCCTCCCCTCCCCTCACTACCCCTCACAGCCCCCTCACTCTCCCCCTCTCACTCCCGCCCCCCTCACTCCCCACTCACTACCCCCTCACTCTCCCCTCCTCTCACTCCTGCCCCCTCACTCCCCTCCCTCACTCCCCCTCACTACCCCCTCACTCTCCCCTCCTCTCACTCCCGTCCCTCTCACTCCCAATCACTACCCCCTCACTCTCCCCTCCTCTCACTCCCGTCCCCCTCACTCCCCTCCCCCTCACTCCCCTCACTCCCCCTCACTATCCCCTCCTCTCACTCCCGTCCCCTTCACTACCCCCTCACTCCACCCTCACTCCCCTCACTCTCCCCTCTCTCCACCTTCAGTCCCCTCCCCCTCACTCCCCCCTCCCCTCACTCTCCTCCAGCTCACTCCCCTCCCTCACGCCCCCCTCACTCACCTCCCCCACTCCCTCCCCCTCACTCCCCACCCCCTCACTCCCCCCTCACCCACTTACTCCCCCCTCACTCTCCCCTCACTCCCCCTCACGCCCCTCCCCTCACTCCCCTCCCACTCACTCCCCCTCACTCCCTCCCCCTCACTCCCCCTCACAGCCCTCCCCCTCACTCTCCTCTCACTCCCCCCTCACAACCCCCTCACTCCCCCTTCACTCCCCCTCACACCCTTCCCCCTCACTCCCCCCTCACTCCCCTCCCCCTCACTCCCCCTCACACCCCTCCCCCTCACTCTCCTCCCCCTCACTTCCCTCCCCCTCACTCTCCTCCCCTCCCTCTCACTGTTCCCACCACCCTCTTCCCTTCCACTGACTCATCAGAACTCTCACTCCTCCCTCCTGCCTCACTCGTCCCCTCCCCCTCACTACTTCCTCCTCCCCGTGCGCTCCCCTCACCCGATCCCTGTACCCCTCTTGCCCTTTTCTCCCCTTCACACTCCCTTATTCCTCCCTTCCTCTCCCTCGTTCCTGCTCTCCCTCATTCCTGTTCTCCCTCCTCTCCCTCTACCACCCCCACATTTGGGATGAGGGTAAACTGGATGGGGCGGAGGTAGGGTCAGCAATGCGATGAACTGTTTAAATCCAGGAGTTTAACGCGACTCCTGTTTATTTTCCTCCCCTCTCCCATTCCACCATCCCCTCATCCTCCCTCCTTTCCAAACTGCTGCACCTCATTTCCCCTGAGCCACTCCCCTCTCCTCTGGGCTCGGATTAATGAAACATTCACACAGGCTCAAACTATCTCACAAATAAAACAATCAATCAATCAATTCATTTTGGAACAAGTAAACGGGATGATGATTTCACCCAACGCCACCCATTCGTGGTCTCCCAAAATGAATCCCAAGACTTGTTGCTTTTTGTACCTTCCTGACCGGAGCTCTGCCTGGGCGGGGCAGCCGGCAAACTCACATTGACACCGATTGTCAAACCCAGCAGGTCAATAGCACAGGGTCTGTGTACAGAGAGTGGGTCCACTGACACAGGGGGGGGGGGGGGGTGGGGTCTGTGTACAGAGAGTGGGTCCACTGACACAGGGGGGGGGTCTGTGTACAGAGAGTGGTCCACTGACACAGGGGGGGTCTGTGTACAGAGAGTGGGTCCACTGACACAGGGGGGGTCTGTGTGCAGAGAGTGGGTCCACTGACATGGGGGGGGGGGTCTGTGTGCAGAGAGTGGGTCCACTGACACAGGGGGGGGGGGGGTCTGTGTACAGAGAGTGGGTCCACTGACATAGGGGGGGTCTGTGTGCAGAGAGTGGGTCCACTGACATAGGGGGGGTCTGTGTGCAGAGAGTGGGTCCACTGACACAGGGGGGGTCTGTGTGCAGAGAGTGGGTCCACTGACATAGGGGGGGGTCTGTGTACAGAGAGTGGGTCCACTGACATGGGGGGGGGGTCTGTGTGCAGAGAGTGGGTCCACTGACATGGGGGGGGTCTGTGTGCAGAGAGTGGGTCCACTGACATAGGGGGGTCTGTGTACAGAGAGTGGGTCCACTGACATAGGGGAGGTCTGTGTGCAGAGAGTGGGTCCACTGACACAGGGGAGGTCTGTGTGCAGAGAGTGGGTCCACTGACATAGGGGGGTCTGTGTACAGAGAGTGGGTCCACTGACACAGGGGGGGGGGGTCTGTGTACAGAGAGTGGGTCCACTGACACAGGGGGGGTCTGTGTACAGAGAGTGGGTCCACTGACACAGGGGGGGTCTGTGTGCAGAGAGTGGGTCCACTGACATGGGGGGGGGGGGTCTGTGTGCAGAGAGTGGGTCCACTGACACAGGGGGGGGGGTCTGTGTACAGAGAGTGGGTCCACTGACATAGGGGGGGTCTGTGTGCAGAGAGTGGGTCCACTGACATAGGGGGGGTCTGTGTGCAGAGAGTGGGTCCATTGACACAGGGGGGGTCTGTGTGCAGAGAGTGGGTCCACTGACATAGGGGGGGTCTGTGTACAGAGAGTGGGTCCACTGACATGGGGGGGGGGGGGTCTGTGTGCAGAGAGTGGGTCCACTGACATGGGGGGGGTCTGTGTGCAGAGAGTGGGTCCACTGACATAGGGGGGTCTGTGTACAGAGAGTGGGTCCACTGACATAGGGGAGGTCTGTGTGCAGAGAGTGGGTCCACTGACACAGGGGAGGTCTGTGTGCAGAAAGTGGGTCCACTGACATAGGGGGGGTCTGTGTACAGAGAGTGGGTCCACTGACACAGGGGGGGTCTGTGTACAGAGAGTGGGTCCACTGACACAGGGGGGGTCTGTGTACAGAGAGTGGGTCCACTGACACAGGGGGGGTCTGTGTGCAGAGAGTGGGTCCACTGACATAGGGGGGGGTCTGTGTACAGAGAGTGGGTCCACTGACACAGGGGGGGGTCTGTGTGCAGAGAGTGGGTCCACTGACATGGGGGGGGGTCTGTGTGCAGAGAGTGGGTCCACTGACACAGAGGGGCGTGGGGTCTGTGTACAGAGAGTGGGTCCACTGACACAGAGGGGCGTGGGGTCTGTGTACAGAGAGTGGGTCCACTGACACAGAGGGGCGTGGAGTCTGTGTACAGAGAGTGGGTCCACTGACACAGAGGGGCGTGGGGTCTGTGTACAGAGAGTGGGTCCACTGACACAGAGGGGCGTGGGGTCTGTGTACAGAGAGTGGGTCCACTGACACAGAGGGGGGGGGTCTGTGTACAGAGAGTGGGTCCACTGACACAGGGGGAGGGGGTATGTGCACAGAGAGTGGGTCCAATGACACGGGGGTGGTCCGTGTACAGAGAGTGGGTCCACTGACACAGGGGTGGGGGGGTCTGTGTGCAGAAAGTGGGTCCAGTGACACAGGGGAGGGGGGGTCTGTGTGCAGAAAGTGGGTCCAGTGACACAGGGGAGGGGGGGGGGGTCTGTGTGCAGAAAGTGGGTCCAGTGACACAGGGGAGGGGGGGGGGTCTGTGTGCAGAAAGTGGGTCCAGTGACACAGGGGAGGGGGGGGGTCTGTGTGCAGAAAGTGGGTCCAGTGACACAGGGGAGGGGGGTCTGTGTACAGAGAGTGGGTCCAGTGACACAGGGGGTGGGGGTATCTGCATAGAGAGTGGGTCCAATGACACGGGGGGGGGGGTCCGTGTACAGAGAGTGGGTCCACTGACACAGGGGAGGGGGGGGTCTGTTTGCAGAAAGTGGGTCCAGTGACACAGGGGAGGTGGGGGGGGGGGGTCTGTGTGCAGAAAGTGGGTCCAGTGACACAGGGGAGGGGGGGGGGGGTCTGTGTGCAGAAAGTGGGTCCAGTGACACAGGTGTCCAGCGAAACGATACAGCACAGCAAGAAGCCTCTCAGCCCTTCAGCATTATGCCGGCCCCTTGAATGAAATATCCAATTGGCCCTACTCCCAGCTCCTCCCCTCGTCCGCCAAGTGTCATGCTAGAAGTATTCACTTGTCTCTGAAAGCTGCTGGCACCCCCCTTCCGGAGCTCACTCCACATCCATACCGACCGCTGCTTATTCTACTTTTGACAATTATCTTCAATCTCTTTTCTCCTGGAAATGGAAAGAATGTCTCCTCATTTATGTTTTGTTACCTGTGTGGTAGGTAACATGTGCTACTCAATCCTTGGCTAATGAAGAGGTCTTCTGAATCTCGATGAAGAAGATTCAAACTCATCCAGTAGTAACAAAAGATTTATTGAGTAACTATAAAAAGAATTGCATGAGTTCTTTACTTTAACTTTGATACTAGTGATAAGGTTAACAAGGATGTGGAGATGCCGGCGTTGGACTGGGGTGAGCACAGTAAGAAGTCTTACAACACCAGGGTAAAGTCCAACAGGTTTGTTTCAAACACTAGCTTTTGGAGCACTGCTCCTTCCTCCTACCTGAGGAAGGAGGAGTGCTCCAAAAGCTAGTGTTTGAAACAAACCTGTTGGACTTTAACCTGGTGTTGTAAGACTTTTTACAAGGTTAACAAGATCTAACTATGGTAACTATACTTAACTCCACTAGCCATCAGATCTAGTCTGCTATTGCCCTGGTCACAGTGCACCCCCGAGAGAGCCAGAGACCCAATGTGGTTGCCTTTTATACCCCTGTTGGTCCGGCCCTCTAGTGATCATGTAGTGCTACTGATTACACATTAACCCCTTGTGTACATGCACATATAGAGATCACTACATCCCCCTTTTCTTCATGTTACATATTTTCTGTATGTTGTAAAGAGAATTGAACAAACATAATGGATGCAGTTTGCAAAGGCATTACACAAAACCAATGAGTTAGTCCGTCAAATGTGAATACATTTAGTCTCTAAGGCTTCTCCCCTTGCGTGAAATAGGTAAACAAAGCCAATTAATATTTATGAGTCCAATCTTAATTTTAAAAATTGTGAATCCAAACTTTATGAATTTGTTCGGTTGAGTTCCTTTCGTCTTCTGTTGTTGAAGTGGTGATGTTGATGTCGTTATTCCTTTGTGAACATCGACAGTGTTCTTGTGTTTAGGTGACCATCAAGTCACCATGAGGTGTTCGAATGGTTGAATCATTGTTGTCTGATTTGGACTTTCTTTTTTGTCTTTATACTAGTGGTAGTGATTCTTTGTTACACCATTGTATGACCTGGACATTTTTCTGTGCTTGCGGTATTGATCTAGTGTGTCATCTTTGTCATCTGACCTGGACATTTTCCTGTGCTTGCGGTATTGATCTAGTGTGTCATCTGCCTTGAAAGCTGGTGTGCTTGCTTGTTCTGGAGCAGATGAGAATTTGTGAGATTCTTTGTCATGCCTTGCCATGTTTTTAGTCTTGTCATTGTTTTGCAGTATGCTGTGGCATTGTCCTTCATGTGCAAAGTTGTACCATGTTGTACAGGTTGTTGTTTCATTGTTGTTGTTTCTGTCATTTCTGTGTTTGTTGTTTTTGTTGTCGTTCTTGTTGTTGTCGTTCTTGTTGTTGTTTTTGTCATGCTTGCTGTTTCTGTTTTTGTTGTTTTCGCTGTTAGAACATAGAGAAATACAGCACAGAACAGGCCCTTCGGCCCACGATGTTGTGCTGAACTTTTGTCCTAGGTTAATCATAGATTATCATAGAATTTTGGACACTAAGGACAATTTATTTCTGATGTTCTTGTTATTTTTCTTGTCATGCTTGTTGTTTTTATTTTGTTGTTTTTGCCGCTGTTCTCGTCATTTTTCTTGTTGTGCTTGTTGTTTCTGTTATGCTTCTTGTTATCTTTGTTGTTCTTGTTGTGCTGCATGTTGTTTTTATCGCTGTTCTTGTCGTTTTTCTTGTTGTGCTTGTTGTTTCTGTTATGCTTCTTGTTGTCTTTGTTGTTCTTGTTGTGCTGCATGTTGTTTTTGTTGCTGCTGTTGTTGTTTTTGTTTCTGCTGTGCGTCTTGCAATGTTTGTTATTCTTGTTGCGCTCAATGAGTGTTCCGTGTGGATGATTTGAATCATTGTCTCAGTTATTGGTGTCAGAGTCCATTGTGCTATCTGTTACATTGAGCGTTTCGTCTTGAGAATTGTGATAATGATCTAATGTTGCATTGATGTTGGTGACATCAGTCATTTGTGATGGATTTGATTCCTCTTCTTTGCTTCCTTGGTACTCCTCTTCTAGAGTCAGTTCTGGTTCACTTCAATCATCATTGGTTTCTTGGTGCTCCTCTTCTGGAGTCAAAATCTTCAAGATTTCTATTGACGTGGTCTCTCTGGACTCTTGGTGCTCCTCTTCTGGAGTCAAAATTTTCAAGCTTTCAATTGACGTGGCCTCTCTGGACACATGAGAAGCCCTCCTCTGATTGTTGAGTGCTTCTGTGCAGATGAGCTGAGTTATGTCAGTCTCACTGTGAATCTGCACATCCTGTATGGGAATTGTGATTTCTTTGTCACTTGTCTCACATACAGTGGGTAGACATTCAGTATCTTCTTGTTGGTTAAATGAGCTGGGTAGACTTTCATAATCTTCTTCTGGTGGCTCAAATAAGCTGGGTAGACTGACTTCTTGTTGGTTAAAGGAGCTGGGTTCTGGTGGCTCAAAAAAGCTGGGTAGACTGTCATAGTCTTTTTGTTGTTCATGTGAGCTTGGCAGACTTTCATAGTCTGCTGATGGTTCTGCAGATAAGGTGGATAGGCCTTCATAGTCTTGTTCATGCATGGTGTTCGCTGTGGAGTGTTTGCTTGCTTCCATTTTTGACGCTGTCACCGAGCTGTCTGTGGAGGCTTGCGTCGTTCTCTTTGTGGAGTCTGTGATCACTCTCTCTGTGTAGTCTGTGACCACTCTCTCTGTGGAGTCTTTCATCGTTCTCTGTGTGGAGTCCTTCATCGCTCTCTCTGTGGAGTTGATCTGTACTCTCTGTGTGGCATCGTCTTCTTCTTGGGTATTGCTGTCATCCAATGTATCGACGATCTGCCTTGGCATCATGGTATTGGATGCATCTACCATGAGAAGAGTGTTGAGTGTTTCAACGATGTTGCTGTTGCAATGATCATCAATTCCGAATAACTCATCCATGTCTGAGCAGTCGTCTTCAGTGAACAAACCGTCTCTTTTTGTTTCGGATTTGTCATTGTTCTTTCTATGTCCAATGAAGAAATCATCTTCTGAGTAGTATTCTTCAATGAACAAATCACTGTGCTCTCCGCTTTGGGTGGTGCAAACTGCTTGTGCCAGGGCGCTACAGAGGTTATTTTTAACTACTGGTGTAAGTTTGTGCATTGTTCTGTCTTTAGATGCAAGAAAACTTGGTTTTGCAGCTGTAAATGTCTTTTTGTTCATTTTTGTGCATTTCCCTTTTAAGTGGGCGTGGTCCGGGTCCTCTGGCTTCATGTCGCTTGTGATGTCATGCGTAGGAATTGATTGCGAATGTGCAATTCGAGTTTCCTTTCCTGTGCGCTCTTTTCACAACTGCGCATGGTGTCTTTTCAAGAGTATTCTGCCGATTTCCTTTTTTTTTGAGAAGTGCGCATGTGCGTACTGGCCGGAACGCTCTCACTCAAGGTGGCTGCCAATCAAAAAGTGCTGTTGCATCGAGTGAGATCCTGCCTCTGCCTCGTGGTGAGTGTTTGCGCCATTTTTACCGATTTTGTTTTCGAGATACAGATTCTGTGTTTGTAAAGACTCACAGTATTGATTTTGCTTTTGTTCAGAAGCAAGGCATTTTTGTATAACAGTTTCTAGAATTAGATACTTATCGTGTGAAAGTTCTTTCTTCAAATTTTTGTCAGATAGTCCAGAAATTAATTGATCCATTATCATAGTGTCTCTGAAATCAGCATAATCACAGCCTTGTGGTATTAGCTTGAGATTTGTGATAAAATCAGTGATGTGCCCTCCATTTATGACAAGAGTTAAATCTTTCCAGCATCCCTCCAGACTGACTCTTACAGAGTTCATCACTTTTTTGAGTATTACTTCTATTTTGGTGTTGTCTTCACCTTCTAAGTAATTAAAGCAATTATAGATTTCTCTAGCTTCATGCCCTCCTATTGAGAGTAGTAGTGCTGTTTTCGTCAGAGACCATGCTTAAATAATTAGTTGTGATAAATATTTGGAATATCTGTTCTAGAGGTCCAATGAGTCCCATAGTTAGTCGTCAAGGATCCATTTGCTGCAAACTCTTCCACAGTCAAATATCCGGTCTGAATGTTCTTCTCTTTTGGTCAAAACTAATCTAACTAGTTATGTTAAAGCCAACATGCCTGGTACCATGTTTTGTTACCTGTGTGGTAGGTAACATGTGCTGCTCAATCCTTGGCTAATGAAGAGGTCTTCTGAATCTCGATGAAGAAGACTCGAACTCATCCAGTCGTAACAAAAGGTTTATTGAGTAACTATAACAACAATTGCATGAGTTCTTTACTTTAACTTTGATACCAGGGATAAGGTGAACAAGATATAACTACTGTAACTATACGTAACTCCATCAGCCATCTGAACTATTCTGCTATTGCCCTGGTCCCAGTGCACCCCTGAGGGGGCCTGAGACCCAATGTGGTTGCCTTTTATACCCCTGTTCATCCGTCCCTCTAATGATTATGTGGTGGTACTGAGTACACTTTAACCCCTTGTGTACATGCACATATAGAGATCACAACACCTTACTCCTCCCCATTTAAAGCAATCTCCGTGAAATCCACTCCAGTCTCTCCAGAACGAAACCCGCACATTCCGAGTGATATTTTAGTAAATCTGCCTGGGACAGTCTCTCTCAGGCCTTGGAGACTTTCTGACAGTGTGTTGGTCAGAATTGGACAATCATCCAGCATTTGAACCCTGAGTGTAAGTTCGGGAAAGCAGTGTTGCTTTCTCATCGCTCCCTTCCACCTGGAGGCAGGTGGAAGATTTCACTCGAATCAGCCTGGGACGAACAGAGTGGAGTTCAATGACCTCCTCCTCGTTCTATATTCAACTTGCAGTAAATGTTTTTTGGTGGGTTAACCTATTAGCTATCCGGAAGCTCAGTAATGAGGAGCTGATTATTTCTCATTTAGCAACATTAGTGGCAAATATTGTTCCAATTTCTGAAACCACATGTCACTTTTAACACTTTGTTCCTTTGTCTTCATCTCTTTCTGAGATATTTCTGCAAATAACTGAGGGATTAGGGGTGGTTTATATATAGAATAACAGATACCCGGGAGTGAGTTACAGACTGGAATCTAATCAAGGGGTTTGGGTGGTTTATATATAGAATAACAGATACCCAGGAGTGAGTTACAGACTGGAATCTAATCGAGGGGTTCAGGGTGGTTTATATATTGAATAACAGATACCCGGGAATGAGTTACAGACTGGAATCTAATTGAGGGGTTTGGGTAGTTTATATATAGAATAACAGACACCCGGTAGTGAGTTACAGACTTCAATCTAATTGAGGGGTTTGGGTGGTCTATATATAGAATAACAGATACCCAGGAGTGAGTTACAGACAGGAATCTAATCGAGGGGTTTGGGTGGTTTATATATATCTGATAACAAATACCCAGGAGCGAGTTACAGACAGGAATCTAATCGAGAGGTTTGGGGTGGTTTATATATAGAATAACAGATACCCGGGAGTGAGTTACAGACTGGAATCTAATCAAGGGTTTCGGGGTGGTTTATATATAGAATAACAGATACCCGGGAGTGAGTTACAGACTGGAATCTAATCAAGGGGTTCAGGGTGGTTTATATATAGAATAACAGATACCTGGGACTGAGTTATAGACTGGAATCTAATCGAGGGGTTCGGGGTGGTTTATATATAGAATAACAGATACCCGGGAGTGAGTTACAGACTGGAATCTAATCAGGGGATTTGGAGTGGTTTATATACAGATTACGTAAGGACCCTTTCTGTTTACTTTCTGTTTATTCCCTTATTTCCCAGATCTTTTATTTTGCTGTTATTATTTTGATCCATGGATGTTTCCTGGACATGTGTCTTTAAGGCAAGCTGCCTCTATCTTTAATTCAAGCAGAATACGCCAGACGTCGGTACTGGTTTGAACAGGATTTGCAGACTTTGTGGCATGGGTTGGGACTCGGTTTGATTGATTGGCTGGTGGCCAAATGAATTGGCCCAAAAGGATGTGACCTGCCCAGTAACAGGTGGTGATTGAATCCTATCCCACTGGAATGCTTTTCAGAGTCCCAAGGTGTCAGTTTTGATTCTGACAGCCAAAGTAGCAGAACCGACTAACTCTCTCTCCAGATGCTGGAAATGTGTGGTATCTCTCTCTCCAGAAAGCCTGTGTGTGCTGCAGTACTGAAACCAGAGAGTCCTAAATGCAAACCACAAACTGGAAACAAAGTTTGAACAGATGTAAGGTGCCTGTCCAGAAAATCTGTGAGAAATGCACTTCTAAACTAGAGAACCCGAATGAATCTACAGAGAGGACAATTCCAGGCCTTAAATACAGACTTTAATCTGCAAGTTTGCTGTGAAGAAAAGTGTGCAGATAATCATTTGAAACATAGAACATAGAACAGTACAGCACAGAACAGGCCCTTCGGCCCTCGATGTTGTGCCGAGCAATGATCACCCTACTTAAACCCACGTAACCTGTATACCCGTAACCCAACAATCCCCCCATCAACCTTACACTACGGGCAATTTAGCATGGCCAATCCACCTAACCCGCACATCTTTGGACTGTGGGAGGAAACCGGAGCACCCGGAGGAAACCCACGCACACACGGGGAGGACGTGCAGACTCCGCACAGACAGTGACCCAGCCGGGAATCGAACCTGGGACCACTGGAGCTGTGAAGCATTGATGCTAACCACCATGCTACCGTGAGGCCCCCTAAACGGGTAAAAATCATAAGTGAAAGGAACAAAGACTCTTTCTTCCTTTCACTTATGATTTTTACCCGTTTACACCCTTCTGTGTTTGTCTCTCTTGTGTGTGTGTGTGTGTGTGTGTGCAGAAGGTAGGGGCAGGCTAAAGTGGGGATTAGCAGAATGAACTTATTTTTATCCAGGTGTATTGGCTGCATATTTCAAAATAGTCCTTGTTATAAATAAACAGGAATTGCGTTTACGTTAACAGCAGAGTGACGGTAATTGTTGGGCAGCCAAGGGACAAAGACTTCAGGTATTTTTCGAAGAATTATTGGTTAATTCACTTGTGTTGTGACTCTGCAATTGTGGTATTGACCGCATACTAGCTCAGGGTGTCATAATATTACAATGACCAAGAGAGAGTTCTGGAATGACTGAGCGAGAAGATATAATGACCGAGAGACAGAGTGTGAAAATGAACAGAACAGAGTGTGTTATGAAAACTGAGGGTTCGAGACTGTTACAATGATCGGGAGAGGGAGTGTTATAATGAGTGGGAGAGAGAGTGAAATAATGAACAAGGGAGAGACAGAGAGAGTGTTCGAGTGACTGAAACAGAGAGTGCATAATCACCAGGCAATAAAATGTTATTATGACCGAGAGAGAGGGAGTTTTATGATGGCCAGGAAAGAGAGGGTTGAAATGACCGCAGAGAGTTATATATAGAATAACAGATACCCGGGAGTGAGTTACAGACTGGAATCTAATCGAGGGGTTTGGGTGGTTTATATATAGAATAACAGATACCCGGGAGTGAGTTACAGACTGGAATCTAATCAAGGGGTTCGGGGCGGTTTATATATAGAATAACAGATACCCGGGAGTGAGTCACAGACTGGAATCCAATAGAGGGGTTCGGGGTGGTTTATATATAGAATAACAGTTACCCGGGAGTGAGTTACAGACTGGAATCTAATCGAGGGGTTTGGGGTGGTTTATATATAGAATAACAGATACCCGGGAGTGAGTTACAGACTCTAATCTAATCGAGGGGTTTGGGATGGTTAAAAATATAGAATCACAAATACCCAGGAGTGAGTGACAGACTGGAATCTAATCGAGGGGCTTGGGGTGGGTTATATATAGAATAACAGCTACCCGGGAGTGAGTTACAGGCTGGAATCTAATCGTGGGGTTCGGGGTGGTTTATATATAGAATTACAGATACCCGGGAGTGAGTTACAGACTGGAATCTAATCGAGGGGTTCGGGGTGGTTTATATATAGAATTACAGATACCCGGGAGTGAGTTACAGACTGGAATCTAATCGAGGGGTTCGGGATGGTTTATATATAGAATAACAGATACCCGGGAGTGAGTTACAGACTCTAATCTAATCGAGGGGTTTGGGGTGGTTTATATATAGAATCACAAATACCTGGGAGTGAGTGACAGACTGGAATCTAATCGAGGGGCTTGGGGTGGGTTATATATAGAATAAGAGCTACCCAGGAGTGAGTTACAGGCTGGAATCTAATTGTGGGGTTTCGGGGTGGTTTATATATAGAATTACAGATACCCGGGAGTGAGTTACAGACTGGAATCTAATCGAGGGGTTCGGAGAGGTTTATATATAGAATTACAGATACCCAAGTGAGTTACAGACTGGAATCTAATCGAAGGGTTCGGCTGGTTTATATATAGAATAACAGATATCCGGGACTGAGTTACAGACTGGAATCTAATCACGAGGTTCGGGGTGGTTTACATATAGAGTAACAAATATCCGGGAGTGACTTACAGACTGGAATCTCATCAAGGGTTTCGGGGTGGTTTATACAGAGGAGAACAGATACCTGGGAGTGAGTTACGGACTGGAATCTAATCGAGGGGTTCAGGGTGGTTTATATATAGAATAACAGATATCAGGGAGTGAGTTATGGACTGGAATCTAATCGAGGGGTTCAGGGTGGTTTATATATAGAATAACAGATATCAGGGAGTGAGTTATGGACTGGAATCTAATCGAGGGGTTCAGGGTGGTTTATATATAGAATACAGATACCCGGTTTGGAGTTAAAGACTGGAATCTAATTGAGAGGTTTAAGTAGCACAGTGGTTAGCACTGTTGCTTCACAGAGTCAGGGACCCGGGTTCGATTCGCGGCTTGGGTCACTGTCTGTGTGGAATCAGCATATTCTCCCGGCGTAGTATGGGGTTCCTCCGGGTGCTCCAGTTTCCTCTGACAAGTCCCGAAAGATGTACTATTAGATGAATTGGACATTCTGAATTTTCCCTCTGTGTACCCAAACTGGCGCTGGAGTGTGGCGACTTCATTTTATACAGTTTGTTTTATACAGCAGGTGGGCGACCATTCAGTATATAAGGCAATGGTAAAATCTGGGGGTGGGAGACGGCGAGTAAAGCTTATCATTTAAGGTTAATTAAACACAATGTTTCTTGATTGTGTAAATTGCACACTGAATCATCTGGTAACTATTGCACAAACAATATTACATCACAAGTCAATTTACACAGAATATTACACATTATGCATTTCCTCTGGTACATATCGCGTAAAAATGTAGAACAACCTGGATGTACAATCACTCTCAGATTTTCATTTTACCTGCTAAATAACTCGAATTAAAAATATCAAATGCTTATTCATACTAACCCACAATATTCATTTTTGAAAATTAATTGTAGGACTAGGTAATGTGTGTTTGGGACAGTGTAGAGGGAGTTTTACTCTGTATCTAACACCGTGCCGTACCTGCCCTGGGAGTGTTTGATGGGGACAGTGTAGAGGGAGCTTTACTCTGTATCTAACCCCGTGCTGTACCTGCCCTGGGAGTGTTTGATGGGGTCAGTGCAGAAGGAGTTTTACTCTGTATTTAATCCCGTGCTGTAACTGTCCTGGGAATGTTTGATGGGAACAGTGTAGTGGGAGCTTTACTCTGTATCTCACTCCTCGCTGTACCTACCCTGGCAGTGTTTGAAGGGGACAGTGCAGATGGAGCTTCACTCTGTAACTAACCCCATGTTGTACCTGTCCTGGGAGTGCTGGATGGGGATAGTGTAGAGGGAGCTTTACTCTGTATCTATCCCCGTGCTGTACCTTCCTGGAGTGTTTGATGGGGACAGTGTAGAGGGAGCTTTACTCTGTATCTAACCCCGTGCTGTACCTGTCCTGGGAGTGTTTGATGGGGACAGTGTAGAGGGAGCTTTACTCTGTATCTAACCCCGTGCTGTACCTGTCCTGGGAGTGTTTGATGGGGACAGTGTAGAGGGAGCTTTACTCTGTATCTAACCCCATGCTGTACCTGTCCTGAGAGTGTTTGATGGGGACAGTGTATTTGGGAGTTTTACTCTGTATCTAATCCCGTGCTGTACCTGTCCTGGGAGTGTTTGATGGGGACAGTATAGAGGGAGCTTCACACTGTATCTAACCCCGTTCTGTACCTGTCCTGGGAGTGTTTGATGGGGACAGTGTAGAGGAAGCTTTACTCTGTATCTAACCCCATGCTGTACCTGTCCTGAGAGTGTTTGATGGGGACAGTGTATCTGGGAGCTTTACTCTGTATCTAACCCTGTGCTGTACCTGTCCTGGGAGTGTTTGATGGGGACAGTGTAGAGGGAGCTTTACTCTGTATCTAACCCCGTGCTGCACCTGTCCTGGGAGAGTTTGATGGGGACACTGTATCTAACCCCGTGCTGTACCTGTCCTGGGAGTGTTTGATGGGGACAGTGTATCTAACCGCGTGCTTTACCTGTCCTGGGAGTGTTTGATGGGGACAGTGTATCTAACCCCGTGCTGTACCTGTCCTGGGAGTGTTTGATGGGGACAGTGTAGAGGGAGCTTTACTCTGTATCTAACCCCGTGCTGTACCTGTCCTGGGAGTGTTTGATGGGGACAGTGTATCTAACCCCGTGCTGTACCTGTCCTGGGAGTGTTTGATGGGGACAGTGTATCTAACCGCGTGCTTTACCTGTCCTGGGAGTGTTTGATGGGGACAGTGTAGAGGGAGCTTTACTCTGTATCTAACCCCGTGCTGTACCTGTCCTGGGAGTGTTGGATGGGGACAGTGTTGTTCATCTTTTTTGTTGATAGGAATTTCCTTGCTGCAACATAGGAAGTAAAGACTGGGATATGGACAGACCACTGAGACTGTTTGGAATGAGGGGAGTTTTGTAAGGAAGGCAGGCTCTGTGATTTCAATATACTTTTCATGTTCGCTGTTTGCAACAAAGCACTTTTCAGCCAATTAGGTAGTTTTGCAGTGTAATAAAAAAAAATCAATACGCAGTTGGATATTAACTGTTCATTGGAGAGTTATTGGAGGTGGAAAATAGACATCAAGAAATAGTTATAGAACGAAAATAGAAAGGTAATGGAACAGAATTGTGAGAATACACCATGGGAAGGGTGAGGGGAGTTTAAACTGCCTGATAGACTTGGGTTCATATAATTCCGAAATATACAACTGGAAATAGAGAAACTGATGGAGAGAGTAATTGAGAACATGTATACACTGAGGGTCGTGTGCAAGAATGGAACAAGAGGAACAGACTTGGGTCGAAGAATATTCTCCGTCGCAGCACTGGGTGTGTGGAAGATTAATCTGCCAGGACAGGAAATGTGCATTGACTTGTTCAAAGTGGGAGAATGAAGAGTCCGCATAACATCCCCATGAAGACATCACTGGGGTGGCAGTATGCACACTGGAGTGGGTGTTCCTGCACTGGAGTGGGGGTATCTGCACTGGAGTGGGGGTACCTGCACTGGAGTGGGGGTACCTGCTCTGGAGTGGGGCTATGTGCACTGGAGTGGGGGTACCTGCACTGGAGTGGGGGTATCTGCACTGGAGTGGGGGTATCTGCACTGGAGTGTGGGTATGTGCACTGGAGTGGGGGTATCTGAACTGGAGTGGGGGTACCTGCACTGGAGTGGGGGTATCTGCACTGGAGTGGGGGTACCTGCACTGGAGTGGGGGTATCTGCACTGGAGTGGGGGTATCTGCACTGGGGTGGGGGTATCTGCACTGGAGTGGGGGTATCTGCACTGGGGTTGGGGGGAGGGTGGGATGGGTTTGGGGGGAGGGGGTTAGCAGGTTGGTGGGGGGAGGGTAGTTGAGGGGAGGATGGGAGGGTTTTGGTGGGGGGAGGGGGTTGGCGGGAGTGTGGGAGGGGTTTTGAGGGAGGGGTTTGGGGCAGGGGGAGGGGTTGGGGAGGGAGGGGGGTTGTGGGCTGCTCTTTCAGAGGCTAGGAATAGAGTGGATGGGCCGGATGGCCTCCTGCCTCTCTATGGTTGGACTCCATCCCATCGCTCTGGCTGACGGAGGATTCCACCTTTGGGATTTCACTCCCCAGAACCAGTAGCTGGGAATTTCAGAATTGCTGGAATTCTATCCCAATGAAGATGTAAATACCCAGTGTGTTTCCCCAACACTTGTGCTGCATTGTGTCAATTAGATGTCAATGTACCAGAAATCCGCCGCTGAAACAGGTTGCACACAGCATCGGTATTCCACTGACAGTCTCACACTTTGGGAACCCGCCGCTCGAAAGGCGCTATAGAAATGCAAGTCTTTATTTTCATCTCTTTCTATCTTTCGAATCAATACAATTCAGATGGGAGGTAAATGCGGAAATATAATGGCTACTCCCGGATTAGAATCCATGTATAAACTGCTCCACAGAAACACAGGCTGAGGGGTGGAGCTTTAGTTGAAATGGAAACAGGGCAACATTGCAGTAGTGTATACAGATGTAGACTGTACTCAGTAAATACAGCATTCACTCACCTATATTGGAGCATTATAGCCAAACTATTAAATCATATACCGAAATATAGAATTATCCTGAATAAATACAGAAACTGCAGGAACAGCTTTATATGAATAATGTTATATCAGCAGCTGTATAATCTGTGTTTGGAATGGGTCCCCAGTAACAGGGCCATTCGGCCCAGCTGCTCCGTGCTGGTGTTCAACTTGGGCATTCAGCCCCTTCATCCCATCCTATCACCATATCCAGCACTTGTGTTTATCCAGCCCCCCCTCCCCGGAGTGAGTTCCAAATCGCCCCACTCTCTGGGTCAAGTTGTTCCTCATAAATTCCACATTGGATTCATCAGTGACTCTCAGGATTCTCACTCCCACCTGCCCAGCACAAGTGGAAATGTTTCTCCATGTCCATCCTATGGACCGCCTTCATGATTATAAAGACCTCTATCAGGGCGCCCCTTGAGTCTGGGCAATCTTTGCTGACCCGTTAGCAATGTCTGTTCTAACTGTGCTCAACAATGTTGTAAATAAATGAATGGATGGAGGGCTCAACATGAATCCATTGAAGCAGAATCTCGATGCGATGTCCTGGTGTGAGGAGTGGGGGTCACTCTGGTGAAGGAGATCACTCCCCCGCTGGGAATCCAGACTGTCCCAGGGATTTGAAGGGGTGGAGTTGTAGTTTTGTCACTGTGCGGGGGCTATGTCTGCCCCCTTCCTCAGCGGGGACAGGCGACTGACCCGGGCAAGCTGTGTGGCAGCTTTACTGACAGCCAGTGGGACTGAGATTACAGCTGGGGTCGGCTCCATGGTGCTTGTCCGCAGAGGGGGGAATGGGGAAGGAGCCAGCGAGCAATCACTGCCACTGCTGGGAGCAGCCATACTGCAGCTTGCCCCATCCTGCTGGAACAGGCTGCTGGGGGCAGCCATACTGCAGCTTGCCCCATCCTGCTGGAACAGGCTGCTGGGAGCAGCCATACTGCAGCTTGCCCCATCCTGCTGGAACAGGCTGCTGGGAGCAGCCATACTGCAGCTTGCCCCATCCTGCTGGAACAGGCTGCTGGGAGCAGCCATACTGCAGCTTGCCCCATCCTGCTGGAACAGGCTGCTGGGGGCAGCCATACTGCAGCTTGCCCCATCCTGCTGGAACAGGCTGCTGGGAGCAGCCATACTGCAGCTTGCCCCATCCTGCTGGAACAGGCTGCTGGGAGCTCAGCAATACAGCAGCTTGCCCCATCCTGCTGGAACAGGCTGCTGGGGGCAGCCATACTGCAGCTTGCCCCATCCTGCTGGAACAGGCTGCTGGGGGCAGCCATACTGCAGCTTGCCCCATCCTGCTGGAACAGGCTGCTGGGGGCTCAGCAATACTGCAGCTTGCCCCATCCTGCTGGAACAGGCTGCTGGGAGCAGCCATACTGCAGCTTGCCCCATCCTGCTGGAACAGGCTGCTGGGAGCTCAGCAATACAGCAGCTTGCCCCATCCTGCTGGAACAGGCTGCTGGGGGCAGCCATACTGCAGATTGCCCCATCCTGCTGGAACAGGCTGCTGGGGGCAGCCATACTGCAGCTTGCCCCATCCTGCTGGAACAGGCTGCTGGGAGCAGCCATACTGCAGCTTGCCCCATCCTGCTGGAACAGGCTGCTGGGATCAGCCATACTGCAGCTTGCCCCATCCTGCTGGAACAGGCTGCTGGGAGCAGCAATACTGCAGCTTGCCCCATCCTGCTGGAACAGGCTGCTGGGGGCTCAGCCATATTGCAGCTTGCCCCATCCTGCTGGAACAGGCTGCTGGGGGCAGCCATACTGCAGCTTGCCCCATCCTGCTGGAACAGGCTGCTGGGAGCAGCCATACTGCAGCTTGCCCCATCCTGCTGGAACAGGCTGCTGGGGGCAGCCATACTGCAGCTTGCCCCATCCTGCTGGAACAGGCTGCTGGGGGCTCAGCAATACTGCAGCTTGCCCCATCCTGCTGGAACAGGCTGCTGGGAGCAGCCATACTGCAGCTTGCCCCATCCTGCTGGAACAGGCTGCTGGGAGCTCAGCAATACAGCAGCTTGCCCCATCCTGCTGGAACAGGCTGCTGGGGGCAGCCATACTGCAGATTGCCCCATCCTGCTGGAACAGGCTGCTGGGGGCAGCCATACTGCAGCTTGCCCCATCCTGCTGGAACAGGCTGCTGGGAGCAGCCATACTGCAGCTTGCCCCATCCTGCTGGAACAGGCTGCTGGGATCAGCCATACTGCAGCTTGCCCCATCCTGCTGGAACAGGCTGCTGGGAGCAGCAATACTGCAGCTTGCCCCATCCTGCTGGAACAGGCTGCTGGGGGCTCAGCCATATTGCAGCTTGCCCCATCCTGCTGGAACAGGCTGCTGGGAGCTCAGCAATACAGCAGATTGCCCCATCCTGCTGGAACAGACTGCTGGGGGCTCAGCCATACTGCAGCTTGCCCCATCCTGCTGGAACAGGCTGCTGGGAGCAGCCATACTGCAGCTTGCCCCATCCTGCTGGAACAGGCTACTGGGGGCTCAGTAATACTGCAGCTTGCCCCATCCTGCTGGAACAGGCTGCTGGGGGCAGCCATACTGCAGCTTGCCCCATCCTGCTGGAACAGGCTGCTGGGAGCAGCCATACTGCAGCTTGCCCCATCCTGCTGGAACAGGCTGCTGGGAGCAGCCATACTGCAGCTTGCCCCATCCTGCTGGAACAGGCTGCTGGGGGCTCAGGAATACTGCAGCTTGCCCCATCCTGCTGGAACAGGCTGCTGGGGGCTCAGGAATACTGCAGCTTGCCCCATCCTGCTGGAACAGGCTGCTGGGGGAAGCCATACTGCAGCTTGCCCCATCCTGCTGAAACAGGCTGCTGGGGGAAGCCATACTGCAGCTTGCCCCATCCTGCTGGAACAGGCTGCTGGGGGCTCAGCCATATTGCAGCTTGCCCCATCCTGCTGGAACAGGCTGCTGGGAGCAGCCATACTGCAGCTTGCCCCATCCTGCTGGAACAGGCTGCTGGGAGCAGCCATACTGCAGCTTGCCCCATCCTGCTGGAACAGGCTGCTGGGGGAAGCCATACTGCAGCTTGCCCATCCTGCTGGAACAGGCTGCTGGGGGAAGCCATACTGCAGCTTGCCCCATCCTGCTGGAACAGGCTGCTGGGAGCAGCCATACTGCAGCTTGCCCCATCCTGCTGGAACAGGCTGCTGGGGGCTCAGCCATATTGCAGCTTGCCCCATCCTGCTGGAACAGTCTGCTGGGGGCTCAGCAATACTGCAGCTTGCCCCATCCTGCTGGAACAGGCTGCTGGGAGCTCAGCACAGGCTGCAGCTTGCCCCATCCTGCTGGAACAGGCTGCTGGGAGCTCAGCACAGGCTGCAGCTTGCCCCATCCTGCTGGAACAGGCTGCTGGGAACTCAGCACAGGCTGCAGCTTGCCCCATCCTGCTGGAACAGGCTGCTGGGGGCTCAGCAATACTGCAGCTTGCCCCATCCTGGCTGAAGAAATGTCTCCGCATTTCTGTTCTGAATTTACCCCCTCTAATTCTAAGGCTGGGCCCACGGGTCCTCGTCTCCTCGCCTAACGGAAACAGTTTCTTTGCGTCCACCCTTTCTAAGCCATGTATTATCTTGTAAGTTTCTATTAGATCTCCCCTTAACCTTCTAAACTCCAATGAATACAATCCCAGGATCCTCAGCCGTTCATCATATGTTAGACCCGCCATTCCAGGGATCATCCATGTGAATCTCCGCTGGACACGCTCCAGTGCCAGTCTGTCCTCCAAGTTCTGGGCCCCTTTTTTAAGCAATCGCTGGCGCTCATAGTTTAACCTGAGCCCTGCCACGTACACATCTCTGACAGCGAGCTCCATATGCTGTTCGGCTGATACAGCTTGGTAATTACAGTCCCGAGCTAAAGCTTTTAAATCCCGCAGGAATTCATCCAACGACTCCGCGGGGCGCTGGCGGCGGGTCGTAAAAATGATGCGCGCGTAGACCTCGTTGATGGGCCACACGCACATTCGATCTAGCATGGCTAGGGCCTCCGTATACGAGGTAGTACTGTTAAGTTGAGTAGAGATACGGTGGCTCACCCTTGCGTGCAGTAGGCTGGGTTTCTGCTCATCTTTAGTTTCTGATATGCTTGATTCAGCCAGGTAGGCTTTGAAACTTCTGAGCCAGTGTTGAAAGATTTATTTCGCCTCTGCAGCCTGCGGGTCGAGTTCTCGTCGGTCAGGTTTGAGGGCTGATTCCATAGTCGTTTTTTTCAAGTTTCCTAAGACTATTAAATTGATGAGACCATCAATTCACAAGACACGTGGTTGGAAGTGAACAGTGGTTTTAATAGTCTTACAACTGAGCCTGGCTGTGACGAGGTGAACTGGCAGCAGGCTCACAACTGCAGATCTTTATACTTCCAGTTAGTGGGAGGAGCCATGGGCGGATCCATGGGCGGAGCCAAGGGTGGAGCCCAGTACAAACTCCTCATCTCCCCCTATGGGCAGAGCCGCGCAACTGCTCGTATACCGAGCTTACAGAGACACAACACATACAATATAACACAGTGTGAATTACTAGGATTGTGATTCACCACAGCGTTATTCTACAATATATACAGCGTGCCACCCTGTAACACATGGTATGTTATTCCATGATATTTAAAGCAAGTTACCCTGTAACACAGTGTGTTATTCTACAATATGTACAATGTCTTGCCTTGTAATGCAGCGTGTGTTATTATATAATATATACAGGGCCTCCCTGGCCCGACACTCATCCCGAGAGCATCTTGACAACAAGGACTCCGACATCAGACTCCTATTTATTGACTACAGCTCCGCCTTCAACACCATAATCCCAGCCAAGCTCATATCAAAGCTCCAAAACCTTAGACTTGGCTCCTCCCTCTGCAACTGGATCCTCGATTTTCTGACCCATAGACCACAGTCAGTAAGAATGAACACCAACACCTCCTCCAGAATAGTCCTCAATACCAGGGCCCCGCAAGGCTGCGTACTTAGCCCCCTACTCTACTCCCTGTACACACACGACTGCGTGGCAAAACTTGGTTCCAACTCCATCTACAAGTTTGCTGACGATACGATCATAGTCGGCCGGATCTCGAATAACGATGGGCGGGATTCTCTGACCCCCCGCCGGGCCGGAGAATCGGCGGTGGGGGGGCGTGCGAATTGCGCCACGCCGCCCCGATGCCAGGACGCCATTCACCCGCCCGTGAAAAATAGGCCGGCGCTTAACGCCAGGCCGCATGGAGAATCGCTGCAAACGGCTGTAGCGGCGATTCTCCGGCAGCGCTGCGATTCTCCGGCCCGGATGGGGCAAGCGGTCGTCCGAAAGAATCCGAGTCCCGCCAACATCATTCTAACATGCTCTGGGCCGACAGGACCTTGGGGTTGAAGGGTCCGGGGGCGGCCTGTGGTGGGGGACAGGGGGTTCCAAACCCAGAGAGACCCTCCAGGAATATATTATATAATAACATACATTGCATTACTGTGTACGGGGCCCACCGATTGGCGGGCCGGCCTCTCCGGCTGCGGCCCTCTTTTCTTCCGCGCCGGCCCCGACACCAAATGGCGCATGCGCTGGCCCAACTGTGCATGCGCGTACCCCGTGCCGCCAGGTTGACGCTGGGACCGGCAGCTGGAGTGGCGTGGGCCGCTCCACTGCCATGCTGGCCCCCCCAGGACCCGAGAATCAGGTCTCGGAACCGGCGCTGGAGTAAAGTCCTCCCATTTTGGTGCCGGGCCAGAGAATTGCGGCCCACGAGTCAGAATACAGGGAGGAGATAGAGAACCTAGCAGAGTGGTGCCAACAACAACATTCTCTCCCTCAATGCCAGCAAAACTAAAGAGCTGGTCATCGACTTCAGGAAGCAAAGTACTGTACACACCCCTGTCAGCATCAACGGGGCCAAGGTGGAGATGGTTAGCAGTTTCAAATTCCTAGGGGTGCAAAAGTCTGTCCTGGTCCACTCACATCGACGCTACAACCAAGAAAGCACAACAGCGCCTATACTTCCTCAGGAAACTAAGGAAATCCGGCATGCCCAAATTGATTCTTACCAATTTTTACAGATGCACCATAGAAAGCATCCTATCGGGCTGCATCACAGCCTGGTATGGCAACTGCTCGGCCCAGGACCGCAAGGAACTTCAGAGAGTCGTGAACACCGCCCAGTCCATCACACGAACCTGCCTCCCATTCACTGACTCCATCTACACCTCCCGCTGCCTGGGGAAAGTGGGCAGTATAATCAAAGACCCCTCCCACCCAGTTTACTCATTCTTCCAACTTCTTCCATTGGGCAGGAGATACAGAAGTCTGAGAACAGACTCAAAAACAGCTTCTTCCCCACTGTTACCAGATTCCTAAATGACCCTCTTATTGACTGACCTCATTAACACTACGCCCTGTATGCTTCATCCGATGCCGGTGTTTATGTAGTTACATTGTGTACCTTGTGTTGCCCTATTATGTATTTTCTTTTATTTCCCTTTCTTTTCATGAACTTCACGCTCTGTTGAGCTGCTCGCAGAAAACTACATTTCACTGTACCTTGGTACACGTGACAATAAACAAAATCCAAATCCAAATCCAGGGACGTTGTGCACCATAAAACAGTGTGTTATATCATATAAATAGGGTGTTGCACACAGAAACGCAATGTGTGTAACTATATAATATATACAGGAGCATTTTACACAGTAACACAGTGTGTGTTATTATATCATATATACCTGACATGGTATACAGTAATGCAGTGTGTTATTATATAATATATACAGTGGTGTTGTACACAGTAACACGGAGGTTGTTATTATACAATATATACCTGGATATTGTACACAGTAATGTAATGTGTGTTATTATATAATATATAAAGGGGTATTGCACACAGTGACACTGCGTGTGTTATTATATAATATATACCTGAATGTTGTACACAGTAATGCAGTGTGTGTTAGTATATATTGCTGGACGTTGTACACAGTAACATAGTGTGTGTTGTTATACAATATAAACAGGGCATTGTACACAGTGACACAATGTGTGTTATTGTATGATATATACAGGGGTGTTGTACACAATAACACAGTGTGTGTCATTATACAATTTATACAGGGACGTTGTACACAGTGACACTGTGTGTTAATATAACTGGACGTTGTACGCAGTGACACACTGTGTGTTATATAATATATACTGGGTCATTGTACATAGTAACAGTGCGTGCTATCATACATTATATAGAGGGCATAGTACATGGTAACACAGTGTGTGTTCTTTTTAATATATACAGGGGCATTGTACACAGTGTGTGTTATTGTACAATATAAACAGGGCATTGAACACAGTAACACAGTGAGTGTTATTATATAATATATACAAGGAATTGTACACAGTAACACAGTGTATTATTATATAATATATACAGGGCATCGTACACAGTAACACAGTGTGTCTTATATAATATATACTTGGGTATTGTACACAGTAACACAGTTTGTGTTATTATGGATATATATAGGGGTGTTGCACACAGTAACGCAGTGTGTGTTATATAATATAATACAAGCAAGTGTACACGGTCACACAGTGTGTGTTATTATGTATATATACAGGGGGTTGTACAGAGTAAAACCGTGTGTGTTATATAATATATGCAGGGGTGTTGTGCACAGTAACACAGTGTTTGTTATTATACAATATATACAGTGGCATTGTACATAGTGACAGTGTATGTGTTATTATACAATATATACAGGGCATTGTACACAGTAGCACAGGGTGTGTTATTATATAATATATACAGAGATGTTTTACACAGCAACACAGTATGTGTTATTATACAATCTACACTGGGAAGTTGTACACAATAACGCAGAGTGTGTTATTATACAATATATATAGGGGCATTGTACACAATAACATGGTGTGTGTTATTATATAATATATACAGGGCATTGTACACAGTAACACAGTGAGTGTTATTAAATAATATATACATGGCATTGTACACAGTAACACTGTGTGTTATTATATAATATATACATGGGTGTTGTACACAGTAACACAGTGTGTATTATACAATATAATACAGGCAATTGTACATGGTAAAAGAGTGTGTGTTAGTATGTATATATACAGCAGGTTGTACAGAGTAACACAGTGTGTGTTATATATTATATACAGGGGTGTTGTACACAGTGACACAGTGTTTGTTATTTTATAATATCTGCAGGGGCATTGTACACAGTGACACAGTATGTGTTATTATATAATATATACAGGGCATTGTACACAGTAACACAGTATGTGTTATTATATAATATATACAGGGGCATTGTACACAGTAACACAATGCATGTTATTATATTATATATACAGAGGTGTTGTTCACAGAAACATGGTGTGTGTTATTATATAATAGAGACAGGATGTTGTTACACAGCAACACAGTTTGTGTTATAATATAATATATACAGGAGCATTGTACACAGTAACAGTGTGTGTTATTACATAATATATACAGGGCATTGTACACAGTAACACAGTTCTTTTATTGCATAATATATATAGGTGTGTTGTACACAGTAACACAGTATGTGTTATTATATAATATATACAGGGGCATTGTACACAGTAACACAGTGTGTGTTATTTGTATAATAAATACAGGGCATTTTACACAGTAACACAGTGAGTGTTATATTATATGTACAGGCATTATCGACAATAACACAGTGTGTGTTATTATATAATGTATACATGGGTGTTGTACACAGTGACACAGTGTGTGTTGTTATGTATATATACAGGGGCATTGTACACAGTAACAGTGTGTTATTATATAATGTATACATGGGTGTTGTACACAGTGACACAGTGTGTGCTGTTATGTATATGTACAGGGGCATTGTACACAGTAACACAGTTCTTTCATTGTATAATATTTACATGGGATTTGTACAGAGTAACACAGTGTGTGTCAGTATATAATACATACAGGAGCATTGTACACAATAACACCGTGCATGTTATTATATTATATATAAAGGGCAGTGTACACAGTAACACTATGTGTGTTATTGTATAATATATTCAGGGCATTGTACACACTAACACAGTATGTGTTATTGTACAATATATACAGGGGCATTGTACACAGTAACACAGTGTGTGTTATTATATAATAGATACAGGGGCATTGTACACAGTGACACTGTGTGTGTTATAATATAATATATACAGGAGCATTCTACACAGTGACATTGTGTGTTATTACATAATATATACAGGGCATTGTACACAGTAACACAGTTCTTTGTTGCATAATATATACAGGTGTGTTGTACACAGTAACACAGTGTGTGTTATTATATAATATATACAGGGGCATTGTACACAGTAACACAGTGTGTATTATTTGTATAATATATACAGGCACAGTAACACAGTGAGTGTTATTATATAATGTGCACATGGGTGTTGTACACAGTAACACTATGTGTATTATTATATAATATATACATGGGTGTTGTACACAGTAAAACAGTGGGTGTTATTATATAATATATACAGGGCATTGTACACAGTAACACAGTGTGTGTTATTATATGATATTTACAGGGGTATTGTACACAGTAACAAAGTGTGTGTTATTATACAATATGTACGGGGCATTGTACACAGTAACACAATGTGTCTTATTATATAATATAGACAGGGTGTTGTACACAGTAACACAGTTTTGTTATTATATAATATATACAGGGCATTGTACACAGTAACACAGTGTGTGTTATTTGTATAATATATACAGGGCATTGTACACAGTAACACAGTGAGTGTTATTATATAATATATACAGGGGTATTGTACACAGTAACACAGTGAGTGTTATTATATTATATATACAGGGCATTGTCGACAGTAACACAGTGTGTGTTATTATATAATGTATACATGGGTGTTGTACACATTGCACAGTGTGTGTTGTTATGTATATATACAGGGGCATTGTACACAATAACACAGTTCTTGTATTGTACAATATTTACATGGGATTTGTACACAGTAACACAGTGTGTGTCATTATATAATATATACAGGGCACTATACGCAGTAACACAGTGAGTGTTATTATGTCTATATACAGGGGTGTTGTTACACAGTAACACAGTGTGTATTAGTATATAATATACAGGGGTGTTGTACACAGTAACACAGTGTGTGTTAGTATATAATATATACAGGGGTGTTGTACACAGTGACACAGTGTGTGTTAGTATATAATATACAGGGGTGCTGTACACAGTAACACAGTGTGTGTTATTATATAATATATACAGGGGTGTTGTTACACAGTAACACAGTGTGTGTTATTATATAATATATACAGGGGTGTTGTACACAGTAACAAAGTGTGTGTTATTATATAATATATACAGGGGTGTTGTACTCAGTAACACAGTGTGTTTTATTGTATAATATATACAGGGGCGTTGTACTCAGTAACACAGTGTGTGTTAGTATATAATATATACAGGGGTGTTGTACACAGTAACACAGTGTGTGTTAGTATATAATATATAGAGGGGCATTGTACTCAGTAACACAGTGTGTGTTAGTATATAATATATATAGGTGTGTTGTTACACAGTAACACAGTGTGTGTTAGTACATAATATATACAGGGGTGTTGTACACAGTGACACAGTGTGTCTTAGTATATAATATACAGGGGTGTTGTACACAGTAACACAGTGTGTGTTATTATATAATATATACAGGGGTGTTGTACACAGTGACACAGTGTGTGTTAGTATATAATATATACAGGGGTTCTGTACACAGTAACACAGTGTGTTTTATTGTATAATATATACAGGGGTGTTGTACACAGTGACACAATGTGTATTATTGTATAATATATACAGGGGTGTTATTACACAGTAACACAGTGTGTGTTAGTATATAATATATACAGGGGTGTTGTACACAGTGACACAGTGTGTGTTAGTATATAATATATACAGGGGTGTTGTACACAGTAACACAGTGTGTGTTATATAATATATACAGGGGTGTTGTTACACAGTAACACAGTGTGTGTTAGTATATAATATATACAGGGGTGTTGTACACAGTGACACAGTGTGTTTTATTGTATAATATATACAGGGGCGTTGTACTCAGTAACACAGTGTGTGTTAGTATATAATATATACAGGGGTGTTGTACTCAGTAACACAGTGTGTATTATTGTATAATATATACAGGGGTGTTATTACACAGTAACACAGTGTGTGTTAGTATATAATATATACAGGGGTGTTGTACACAGTGACACAGTGTGTCTTAGTATATAATATACAGGTGTGTTGTTACACAGTAACACAGTGTGTGTTAGTATATAATATATACAGGGGTGTTGTACACAGTGACACAGTGTGTCTTAGTATATAATATACAGGGGTGTTGTACACAGTTTGACAGTGTGTGTTAGTATATAATATACAGGGGTGTTGTACACAGTAACACAGTGTGTGTTATTATATAATATATACAGGGGTGTTGTTACACAGTAACACAGTGTGTGTTAGTATATAATATATACAGGGGTGTTATACACAGTAACACAGTGTGTGTTATTATATAATATATACAGGGGTGTTGTACACAGTAACAAAGTGTGTGTTATTATATAATATATACAGGGGTGTTGTACTCAGTAACACAGTGTGTTTTATTGTATAATATATACAGGGGCGTTGTACTCAGTAACACAGTGTGTGTTAGTATATAATATATACAGGGGTGTTGTACACAGTAACACAGTGTGTGTTAGTATATAATATATACAGGGGCATTGTACTCAGTAACACAGTGTGTGTTAGTACATAATATATACAGGGGTGTTGTACACAGTGACACAGTGTGTGTTATTATATAATATATACAGGGGTGTTGTACACAGTGACACAGTGTGTGTTAGTATATAATATATACAGGGGTTCTGTACACAGTAACACAGTGTGTTTTATTGTATAATATATACAGGGGTGTTGTACACAGTGACACAATGTGTATTATTGTATAATATATACAGGGGTGTTGTTACACAGTAACACAGTGTGTGTTAGTATATAATATATACAGGGGTGTTGTACACAGTAACACAGTGTGTGTTATTATATAATATATACAGGGGTGTTGTACACAGTGACACAGTGTGTGTTAGTATATAATATATACAGGGGTTCTGTACACAGTAACACAGTGTGTTTTATTGTATAATATATACAGGGGTGTTGTACACAGTGACACAATGTGTATTATTGTATAATATATACAGGGGTGTTGTTACACAGTAACACAGTGTGTGTTAGTATATAATATATACAGGGGTGTTGTACACAGTAACACAGTGTGTTTTATTGTATAATATATACAGGGGTGTTGTACACAGTAACACAGTGTGTTTTATTGTATAATATATACAGGGGCGTTGTACTCAGTAACCCAGTGTGTGTTAGTATATAATATATACAGGGGTGTTGTACACAGTAACACAGTGTGTTTTATTGTATAATATATACAGGGGTGTTGTTACACAGTAACACAGTGTGTGTTAGTATATAATATATACAGGGGTGTTGTACACAGTAACACAGTGTGTTTTATTGTATAATATACACAGGGGTGTTGTACACAGTAACACAGTATGTGTTATATAATATACACAGGGGTGTTGTACACAGTAACACAGTGTGTGTTAGTATATAATATATACTGGGGTGTTGGACACAGTAACACAGTGTGTTTTATTGTATAATATATACAGGGGTGTTGTACACAGTAACACAGTGTGTTTTATTGTATAATATATACAGGGGTGTTGTTACACAGTAACCCAGTGTGTGTTAGTATATAATATATACAGGGGTGTTGTACACAGTAACACAGTGTGTTTTATTGTATAATATATACAGGGGTGTTGTTACACAGTAACACAGTGTGTGTTAGTATATAATATATACAGGGGTGTTGTACACAGTAACACAGTGTGTTTTATTGTATAATATACACAGGGGTGTTGTACACAGTAACACAGTATGTGTTATATAATATACACAGGGGTGTTGTACACAGTAACACAGTGTGTGTTAGTATATAATATATACTGGGGTGTTGGACACAGTGACACAGTGTGTGTTAGTATATAATATACACAGGGGTGTTGTACACAGTAACACAGTGTGTGTTAGTATATAATATATACTGGGGTGTTGGACACAGTGACACAGTGTGTGTTAGTATATAATATACACAGGGGTGTTGTACACAGTAACACAGTGTGTGTTAGTATATAATATATACAGGGGTGTTGTACACAGTAACACAGTGTGTGTTATATAATATATACTGGGGTGTTGGACACAGTGACACAGTGTGTGTTAGTATATAATATATACTGGGGTGTTGGACACAGTGACACAGTGTGTGTTAGTATATAATATACACAGGGGTGTTGTACACAGTAACACAGTGTGTGTTAGTATATAATATATACTGGGGCGTTGGACACAGTGACACAGTGTGTATTATTATATAATATAGATGCAGAATTCAACATTCAGATATCTGAAGCAGCTACCACCTTTTGCTGAGTTACAAAGCAGAAGTGTGATAACATCAAGTTGACCATTGGGATGAAGCTGATGTCTTAGATGGCCTTTGTTGTCAGAACCTTGTTGTATAGTTGTCAAACATGGATAATGTACGTCTAGCAAGAACAAAATCTCAAACATTTCCACCTTTGCTCTCTGTGGCACATTGCGGGCAGGCTCTAGCAAGACAAAAACTTTGAAATTGGCTGTCCTGTCAATGGCTGCGTTCGAAGGCTGCTGTCACTCATCAAACACAGGCTGTTGTCTTGGGCACATCTAAAGGATGGAAGACGGTTGGTGATCCAAGGACCTCCTGCACAATGAGCTAGTCCGAGCCAGACCACGAGGTGGACGTCCAAACCTCCTCTTTGTGGACGTTTGCAGCGGTGACATGGAGGACCTGAGCCTTTGACTATCACTAATTGGTGAAAGAGGGAAATGGCGATACCTTCTGCAGGCTGGCATGCTCCACCACCATTAGCCACAGCAACTGGGTGACAGGCGTCAATATCAGGATGTCACTTGTGGCGGAATCTACCACTCAAGGATTGGTCTCTTCAACCATCAATAAATGTGCACCAACCCTTCTAAATGGATTGTTTACTGCATGTCCATCATCTCTAGTCAATGGATGGTTCCAACACTTTGTTATAGCCAGTAATGCAGTGTGTTATGTAATGATGTACACAGCCTTGTACCCAGTGACACCCTAGCCGCTGCGAATCACTTCCCACCGGCAGAGCACCACCCCCCCTCCCCTCCAACCCACCCCCCCTGCCCCCTGCCCACAGGTTTCCAGGCAGAGCGGGGTGCTTCAGTGGGACATCCCGTGATTATAGACTCCCACCGCCAGCGAACAGGAGGATCCCAACTCCCTCTGTGTAACAATGTAATGTATACAGGAGTGTTACGCACAGGGATGTACAATTATATAGGAATTCCAGGACTGTGCCTGACTCATTAGATCGCCTGGCGCACATTTTGGAGCTTTGGGGTCGCTCCCCCCAGTCCCACCTTCTGCTGGAGCAGGATTTGAACCCAGGTTCCAGGTCCAGGAAGCCCAAACCTGCAATGAGACTTGAGTCCATGGGTTGTTCCCAACAATCCTGCTCTCCTCCCACTTCTTCCATCAGTATGTTGGAGTTGTGAGTGCCTCAGCAATTTTCCTATTTGCTCCCATTGAGAGAACGCCTCTTCACTGTAATCACTGGCAAAATGTATTTTAATGAGCTGCTATATTGTGAACAACGATTATTAATATATGAAGTTGCTCCTTGTGTCTGGAAGGGCAGCATCAAGCAGTGGCCTGGATTGATGATGGAAGGTTGCTAACTCTATCTCTCCAAAGCAGCTAACAAGCAGAGTCAGCAAGTGCTAAACATTCGCTCAGAAACTTCTTTGTTTCACTGAGTAAGTGAAAACAGAACTGAGAATTTGCCCTGGGATGCGGATAATGTTGGAACAATAGCCTCTGCGTATTGAATATACTCATTGAATTCACCAGGGGTTCCGCCTTTAATCAAATATTGTAATAAAAGTTAATGTTTCAAGTGAAGTACAAAGGTGTAAGGAGAGCTCGTGCTATAGATTAATGGCTACCTGTTAGATTGATCCTTCCTACTCATCATGGTACAGAAATACACAACATAAATAAGCAATCTGAGAGGTAACGAGAGGTGTTCCATTGTGTACAGCCATCAGATCTGGAGTTTGGGAATTCAAGTTCTCTGAAAGTTATCAACCCACAAAAAAACTCATGGCTTCGCTCACTGACCGGTCTTTACAGAACCAGAGAAACAGGAGGAGGCCATTCAGCCCCTCAAGCTCGCTCCACCATTCAACCAGGTCATGATAGACCCCAGTCCCAACAAAAATCTATCAGCCTCAGGTTTGATATTTTTAGTTGATCCCCGGCCTCAACAGCTTCCGGGGGAGGGGGGGGGGGGGGGGGGTAGTTCCAGATCTCCCCTCCCCTTTGCCTTAAGAATTGTTTCCTTTGCTGTTTGCGATCTTGTTCCACCATTGAGTTCTCATGCTGGGTCTCATGTGTCTTTGGTGGAATTGTTCATGGGTTTTGATGCGCCCCCCCACGGCAGGACCAGGATTCGGCCAGGGCAGTAAAGACAGCGGCCTGGTATAGTTTGACTTGAGTCTTAGGCTTAATGCTGCTTCCAGAAAGATTTATTTTATGAAACTCCTGCGCAGGACTTTGGGATATTCCCAACACCATGAACAAACAAATCAGAACCAGGAGACGGCCACCCGGCCCCTCGAATCTGATCCATCCAATCAGATCGTGGCTGCTCTGATTGTAACATTCCTGCCGACCCACCGATAACCTTTCACCCCTTTGTTCATCAAGAATCTATCAACCACCGCCTTAAAGATATTCAAAGATTCTGCCTCCACCCATCTCCCGCCTCTTCAGGAAGAGACTAGCAATGTTGAAGCAAGTTCATGATGTTAAAGGTACCATACAAATGTAAGCATCACCTCTACAGATAGTCTATCGATATCCCTCCGTGACTCCTGCTCTTGTACCCTCTCCTGCCCTCTTGAGCTGCCGAACTGCGTACCTTATAATATAATACTTTTTATTGTCACAAGTAGACTTACATTGCAATGAAGTTACTGTGAAAATCCCCTAGTCGCCACATTCCGGCGCATGTTCGGGTACACAGAGGGAGAATTCAGAATGCCTAATTCACCTAACAGCACGTCTTTCGGGACTTGTGGGAGAAAACTGGAGCACCCGGAGGAAACCCACACAGACACGGGGAGAACGTGCAGACTCCGCACAGACAGTGACCCAAGCCGGGAATCGAACCCGGGTCCCTGGCACTGTGAAGCCACAGTGCTAACCACTGTGCTACTGTGCTGCCCTTGACTTCACATCCTTCCACACTGTCACAGCCTGCAGGTTTCAGCAGCTCCCTTCATACCCCCAAACCCCCAACTCCACCACCACCATCATTTCTCCCCCCTCCCCCCCATGCCCACCCCAAACGTTATCACAAAACACTCGCCTCACTTTTCCAAATGTTCCAAACACAGGTTTTGGTTACTTTATGTCCCATCCCATAATACTCTAAAATCAACTCTTTAACAAAAGTTAATACTTTTCCATTGAAGCTCAATCCTTAGGAAAACTTTAAATGTCCTTCATCAACTAAAAATCACAGTTAATCTCTGGGTCATGGGGTACAGGTCTCTGGGACAGAGTCTGTCCCTGTTGCTCAGAAGGGAAGGGGGGAGAGGAGAAGAACATTAGTCATTGGAGACTCCATAGTTAGGGGGATAGATAGGAGATTCTGTGGGAACGAGAGAGACTCGCGGTTGGTGTGTTGCCTCCCAGGTACCAGCGTCCGCGATGTCTCAGATCGTGTTTTCGGGATCCTTTCGGGGGAGGGGTAGCAGCCCCAGGTTGTGGTCCACATAGGTACCAACGACATAGGTAGGAAAAGGGATAGGGATGTAAGGCAGGAATTCAGGGAGCTAGGGTGGAAACTTAGATCTATGACAAACAGTTATTATCTCTGGGTTGTTACCTGTGTCACGTGCTAGCGAGACGAGGAATAGGGAGAGAGAGCAGTTGAACACATGGCTACAGGGATGGTGCAGGAGGGAGGGTTTCAAAGACCTGGATAATTGGGGCTCATTCTGGGGTAGGTGGGACCTCTACAAACAGGATGGTCTACACCTGGACCAGAGGGTACCAATATCCTGGGGAGGAAATTTGCTAATGCTCTTCAGGAGGGTTTAAACTAGTTCAGCAGGGGATTGGGAACCTGAATTGTAGCTCCAGTATACAGGAGGTTGAGAGTAGTGAGGTCATGAGTAAGGTTTCAAAGTTGCAGGAGTGTACCGGCAGGAAGGAAGGTGGTTTAAAGTGTGTCTGCGTCAATGCCAGGAGCATCCGGAATAAGGTGGGTGAGCTTGCGGCATGGGTTGGTACCCGGGACTTCGATGTTGTGGCCATTTCAGAGACATGGATAGAGCAGGGACAGGAATGGTTGTTGCAGCTGCCGGGGTTTAGATATTTCAGTAAGCTCAGGGAAGATGGTAAAAGAGGGGGAGGGGTGGCATTGTTAGTCAAGGACAGTATTACGGTGGCAGAAAGGACGTTTGATGAGGAGATGAGGACTCGTCTACTGAGGTAGTATGGGCTGAGGTTAGAAACAGGAAAGGAGAGGTCACCCTGTTAGGGGTTTTCTATAGGCCTCTGAAAAGTTCCAGAGATGTAGAGGAAAGGGATTGCAAAGATGATTCTGGATAGGAGCGAAAGTAACAGGGTAGTTGTTATGGGGGACCTGAAACGCTATAGTTCGAGTACTTTAGATGGGTCCATTTTTGTCCAAAGTGTGCAGGAGGGTTTCCTGACACAGTATGTAGATAGGCCAACGAGAGGCGAGGCCATATTGGATTTGGTACTGGGTAATGAACCAGGACAGGTGTTAGATTTGGAGGTAGGTGAGCACTTTGGTGATAGTGACCACAACTCGGTTATGTTTACTTAGCAATGGAAAGGGATAGGTATATACCACAGGGCAAGAGTTATAGCTGGGGGAAAGGCAATTAAGATGCAATGAGGCAAGACTTAGGACGCATCGGATGGAGAGTAAAACTGCAGGGGATGGGCACAATGGAAATGTGGAGCTCTTTCAAGGAACAGCTACTGCGTGTCCTTGATAAGTATGTACCTGTCGGGCAGGGAGGAAGTGGTCGAGCGAGGAAACCGTGGTTTACTAAAGTAGTTGAAACACTTGTTAAGAGGAAGAAATGAAAAATGAAATGAAATGAAAATCGCTTATTGTCACGAGTAGGCTTCAAATTAAGTTACTGTGAAAAGCCCCTAGTCGCCACATTCCGGTCCCTGTTCAGGGAGGCTGTTACGGGAATCGAACCGTGCTGCTGGCTTGCCTTGGTCTGCTTTCAAAGCCAGCGATTTAGCCCAGTGAGCTAAGAAGGAGGCTTATGTGAAGATGAGACGTGATGGTTCAGTTGGGTCGCTTAAGAGTTACAAGTTAGCTAGGAAGGACCTAAAGAGAGAGCTAAGAAGAGCCAGGAGGGACATGAAAAGTCTTTGGCAGGTAGGATCAAGGATAACCCTAAAGCTTTCTATGGATATGTCAGGAATAAAAGAACGACTAGGGTAAGAGTAGGGCCAGTCAAGGACAGTAGTGGGAAGTTGTGTGTGGAGTCCGAGGAGATAGGAGAGGTGCTAAATGAATATTTTTCGTCAGTATTCACACAGGAAAAAGACAATGTTGTCGAGGAGAATACTGAGATACAGGCTACTAGACTAGAAGGGCTTGCGGTTCATAGGGAGGAGGTGTTAGCAATTCCTGAAAGTGTGAAAATAGAGAAGTCCCCTGGGCCGGATGGGGTTTATCCTCTGATTCTCTGGGAAGCTAGGGAGGAGATTACTGAGCCTTTGGCTTTGATCTTTATGTCATCATTGTCCACAGGAATAGTGCCAGAGGACTGGAGGATAGCAAATGTTGTCCCTTTGTTCAAGAAGGGGAGTAGAGACAACCCCGGTAACTATAGGCCAGTGAGCCTTACTTCTGTTGTGGGCAAAGTCTTGGAAAGGTTTATAAGAGACAGGATGTATAATCATCTGGAAAGGAATAAGTTGATTAGAGATAGTCAACACGGTTTTGTGAAGGGTAGGTCGTGCCTCACAAACCTTATTGAGTTCTTTGAGAAGGTGACCAAACAGGTGGACGAGGGTAAAGCAGTTGATGTGGTGTATATGGATTTCAGTAAAGCGTTTGATAAGGTTCCCCATGGTTGGCTATTGCAGAAAATACAGAGGCATGGGATTCAGGGTGATTTAGCAGTTTGGATCAGAAATTGGCTAGCTGTAAGAAGACAGAGGGTGGTGGTTAATGGGAAATGTTCAGCCTGGAGTTCAGTTACTAGTGGTATACCACAAGGATCTGTTTTGGGGCCACTGCTGATGGTCATTTTTATAAATGACCTGGAGGAGGGTGTAGAAGTATGGGTGAGTAAATTTGCAGATGACACTAAAGTCGGTGGAGTTGTAGACAGTGCGGAAGGATGTTGCAGGTTACAGAGGGACATAGATAAGCTGCAGAGCTGGGCTGAGAGGTGGCAAATGGAGTTTAATGCAGAGAAGTGTGAGGTGATTAATTTTGTAAAGAGTAAAAGGAATACGGAGTACTGGGCTAATGGTAAGATTCTTGGTAGTGTGGATGAGCAGAGAGATCTCAGTGTCCATGTACATAGATCCCTGAAAGTTGCCACCCAGGTTGAGAGGGTTGTTAAGAAGGCGTATGGTGTGTTAGCTTTTATTGGTAGAGGAATTGAGTTTCGGAGCCATGAGATCATGTTGCAGTTGTACAAAACTCTGGTGCGGCCGCATTTGGAGTATTGTGTGCAGTTCTGGTCGCCGCATTATAGGAAGGATGTGGAAGCATTGGAAAGGGTACAGAGGAGATTTATCAGGATGTTGCCTGGTATGGAGGGAAGATCTAATGACAGAAGGCTGAGGGACTTGTGGCTGTTTTCATTAGAGAGAAGAAGGTTAAGAGGTGACTTAGTTGAGGCATACAAGATGATCAGAGGATTAGATAGGGTGGACAGTGAGAGCCTTTTTCCTCGGATGGTGATGTCTAGCATGAGGGGACATAGCTTTAAATTGAGGGGAGATAGATACAGGACAGATGTCAGAGGTAGGTTCTTTATTCAGAGAGTAGTAAGGGCGTGGAATGCCCTGCCTGCAACAGTAGTGGACTCGCCAACACTAAACGCATTCAAATGGTCATTGGATAGGCATATGGACGATAAGGGAATAGTATAGAGGGACTTTAGAGGGGTTTCACAGGACGGCGCAACATCGAGGGCCGAAGGGCCTGTACTGCGCTGTAATGTTCTATGTTCTATGTTCTATTGGGCCAGTGTGTTCACACTTTATTAGAAAATTTCCTTCCATCAGCAATGTTCCCCATTGTGGGCAATGCCAAACCAGATGCCCTTGTCCCTGCGGCTCACACCAGCACAAGAACGTCACAGCAATTCAGGTGGAAAAGGTTGTGGAATTTTAAGTGAGTTATGACAAAAGCCACATGCACTGATATCCTACGGGAAGGGCTCCTACGTGACTGCTTCGAATCAATATTCAAGGACTCAGTGGCCAACCTGGACGATGCCGCCACCGTCACGGACATCATCAGCAAGTGTGTAGAAGATTACGTACCAAAGAAGGTAGTACGTACTTTCTCCGACCAGAAACCATGGGCAGGATTCTCTGATCCTGAGTCTAAGTGTTGACACCGTCGTAAACACCGTCGCGTTTGCATCAACAGCCCCCCCAGGACCAGCGATCCTGTGCCATACAGAGGGCCAACACGGAGAGTGGAGCGACTCACGCTGCTCCAGCTGCCAATACCGGTGTCAAACAGGCACCGTGGGTCTGCACATGCGCACTGCGGGCAGCGCGAACTTGCGCATGCGCGCTAGTTTCCTTCTCCGCGCCGGCCCCGACGCAACATGGCATAGAGCTACAGGGGGTCCGGCGTGGAGTAAAAGAGGTCCCCATCAGGAGAAGCTGGCCCGCCGATCCGTAGGCCCCGATCGCGGGCCAGGCCATGGTGGAGGCACCCCCCCCCCAGAGTCGGACCCCCTCTCCCCCCCACCAGACCGCCCCCCCCGCAGGATGAACGGCGAGTTCCCGCAGGGTAGGACCACATGTGAACGTCACCGGCAGGACTCGGCCTATCTCTGTGGCCACTTGGCCCATCCTACGTGGAGAATCGGCGGGGGGGGACGCACAGAGCAGCCCCCAAACCGGCACCGTGGCGACTGCAGGTCACCTGAGAATCGGCGGACCGGCATTGCGTGAATCGCGCTCCCACAAGCCCCCCCACCCCCCCCCCACCCCCCCCAGAGTCGGACCCCCTCTCCCCCCCACCAGACCGCTCCCCCCCCCCCCCCCCCCCCCCCCCCGGCGATTCTCCGTTCTGGCCCGGGGCCAGAGAATCCTGTCCCATGGTTTAACCAGGAGATCCACCTCCTACTGAAGGCCAGATCTGAGGTGTTCAAGACAGGTGTCCCTGACCTATACAACAAATCTAGGTACTTCCGCAAAGCTATCAGGAACGCCAAGAGACAATACCAGACTAAGCTAGAGTCACAAGTTAACGTTAAGGACTTTCGTCGGATGTGGCAAGGCTGAAACAATGTAACGGGCTACAAAGCGAAACCGAGTAGAATCTCCGGCAGCAGCGCACCCCTCCCCGATGAACTTAATGTATTCTGTGCACATTTTGAGCAGGAAGCCAGCAAACCTCTGTCACTGCCCCAACAGCCCCGGACACACCCATAACTACCTTAACAGCTTCCAACGTCAGATCGGCCTTCAGGAAAGTGAACCCTGGGAAAGCAACGGGTCCTGACTGAGTCCCTGATCGTGCACTCAGAACCTGCTCGGACCAGCTGGCGGATATGTTCACGGACATCTTCAACCTCTCCCTACTCCGTTCGAGGTTCCCGCCTGCTTCAAGAAGACCACCATCATACCAGAGACCAACGCCAAAGATGCAACGAGCCTCATCGACTACCGTTATCTATCTTCATGCAGTGCTTCGAGAGGTTGGTCATGAGAACATGGGGCTGGATTCTCTGATTCTGTGGCTAAATGCCGATGCCACTGTGGGAACTGTGGCGTTTTACGATGCCAAGATCGGTGCTGAACATTCACGAATTCCGGGACCGGTGAGGGGCGAGCAGCGGCGCTGGGTAGAACTCCCGGGTCCTGCGCCACAAACAGCCGCAGAATGGCCGTGTCCGTGGCTGCGCATGCGCACGGCGACGACCTGCAGAGATCACACCGTACAATCGTGAACTCAGCGCATTGTTGGCGGAGCATCGGGGTCGGGCATTCAGGTGACGTTCTGAGGCCGTCCCAACGGCGTGCAGCGTACTCACCGGTGCCGCCATTTTGGAGAGGAAGGGGCAATCCGAAAACAGGCCCCATTTCGGTCGTAAATAGGGATTCTCCGCCCGATCACATATTACAAAGTCAGCTTCGTGGAACGGAGGATCCAGCCCATTAACTCCCAGAATGCCTTGATCCACAGCAATTCGCATACCACCACAACCGTTCCACAGCAGATGCCAACTCCCTGGCCCTACACTCATCCCTGGAGCATCTCGACAACAAGGACTCCGACATCAGACTCCTATTCACTGACTATAGTTCCACATTCAACACCATAATCCCAGCCAAGCTCAAATCCAAACTCCAAAACCTAGGACTTGGCTCCTCCCTCTGCAACTGGATCCTCAACTTCCTGACCCATAGACCACAATCAGTAAGAATAAACAACACCTCCTCCACCATGATAGTCCTCAATACCAGGGCCCACAAAGCTGCGTTCTTAGCCCCCTACTCTACTCCCTGGCAAAATTTGTCTCCAACTCCATCTACAAGTTTGCTGATGACACGACCGTAGTGGGTCGGATCTCGAACAACGATGAGTCAGAGTACAGGAGGGAGATTGAGAACCTAATGGAGTGGTGCAACGACAATAACCCATCCCTCAATGTCAGCAAGACTAAAGAGCTGGTCATTGTCAACATCAAGGGGGCCAAGTTGGAGATGGTTGACAGCTTCAAATTCCGAGGTCTGCACATCGCCAACAATCTGTCCTGGTCCACCCACGTCGACGCTATGACCAAGAAAGCACAACACTTCCTCAGGAAACTAAGGAAATTTGGCATGTTCACGTTGACTTGCTAATTTTTACAGATGTACCATAGAAAGCATCCTATCGGGCTGCACCACAGCCTGGTATGGCAACTGCTCGGCCCAGGACCGCAAGAAACTTCAGAGAGTCATGAACACAGCACAGTCCATCACAAGAACTCGCCTCCCATTCATTGACTCTGTGTACACCTCCCGCTGCCTGGGGAAAGCGGGCAGCATAATCAAAGACCCCCCCCCCCCCCCCCCCCCCCCCACCCAAACCTGGGCTATTCTCTCTTCCAACCTCTTCCATCGGGCAGGAGATACAAAAGTCTGAGAACACGCACAAACAGATTCAAAAACAGCTTCTTCCCCGCTGTTACCCAGACTCCCGAATGACCTCTTATGGACTGAACTGACCTCTCCACACATCTTCTCTACTGAGTAGTACTAAACTCTGTATGCTTCACCCGATGTCTGTGTAGTTACAATGTGTATTTATCGTACGTCCTATGTTTTTTCATGTATGGAATGATCTGTCTGACTGTACGCAGAACAATTCTTTTCACTGTACTTCGATACACGTGGCAATAAATCAAATCAAATCCAATCCAATCCAATCGTCTGCAGTCACGTACAGAAACTAGGCCAATATTGCACCTTTCCCCTGGTTGCATTATTACGGGAAGCTCTTTGTAATATCCTGCACAGGGAACAAGGGGAGAGATTGCTTGTCTACCCCGTGCTCCTTGTGGAGTACGAGCTTCCTTGCTAGGGGGAGAGTTAGCCCAGTTACCCGGGCATATATAAGGTCGGGCAGTAAGGCACCAACAAGGAAGAAACCCGGCCAGCGTCGACTGGACAGTGTACACATCCCGTTTAATCAAACTTTGTTCTTAGTTTCTTAGTTTTACTGGGTGTGGGGTACCGCTGTCCTTATTAAACTCTTCGAATTACAGATTCATTTCTTCTGAGGCGTACAGGCAATAGTTCGCATTCAGTAAATATATTTCTGTATTAAAGATAATTTATTATGAAAGTGGCTCGTGTACATCAGTGAAATTATGAAATGATTCAGTGGGGTTCTTTGTAAAGACATTCCCAGTGATTAAAAATCAGGTTACAAATGGAAGATTGAAACACTTCATTAAATACTTTATTTTTTGGGGTGCAGCTATTTCCAGCTGGATTGTTAACTGTGCCGGATCACCCCTCTCAGAATGCTTTGGGCAGAAAAAATACAAATAATTCTGTTTTAATTCTGCTGCCCCATTCTTTGGTTTTGAGTGTGAATCTTGAATAGTTTGTGATTATGTAAATGAGAACGGGTCTAACCAATGCAACTTCAGGTACATTTTGGACCCAATTCCTCAATTTCACCAGAAGCACACTCGTCTGCCAGCCCTGTTTTCCCACCACAACCTTCTCTCGGGCAGCTAAGGACACGCAGTAAATGCCGGTGCGGCCAGAGAGGCCGTATTTTAAGTACTTTAAAGAAAGGTATTAAAAGTTGACGACAGATTGTGGAATGGCAGTTCCTGCATGTCTGGGAGTTCACTTGTCTGAAGGAAATTACTGAACCAGTTGAGTTTTGTAATAATCCAGAATGTTTCAAACTGTGGTCCACCTCTCAAATTGCCAAATTTTCTGAATGTAACTTCACAATTTGTCATCTTGATCTCTGGTTTTGGCCGATCGGTACAGTGACTACCCGTCTACTGCACTGTTTTAATGGCAGCCACACAGGCCCCGATTCTCCGTTTGGGGGGGACTGTGGATGCGATCTAACGCAAAGGTTTCTGGCCGCGATCGCCCTGAATGGGAACCGAGTCTCGGAGCACGCGGTTCGTTGGGTGTTTCCCACCACCTGGAGCGCTAATAGAACACCCCGCTATCGAACGGCCATTCGGGCAGACCGGGGCCCTCAGTGGGGAACATGCGACCGAGGCCACACTCAGTCCCATTCTGCACTGAGGTCCTCTGCTATCCGATAGCAGCCAGACAGCGAAGTCCCAGGGCTGACCCCCCACATTGCAAATCAGCCCCCCTTTGCAATGGAAAGCAGCCCCCCACCCCCGGATTTTCTGGGCGCCCCCCCCCTTCCCCCAAATATGGGGGTGACTCCATCTGCCCGCCCCCCAGACACCCTAAATAGGGAAACCCCACCACAGGGAGTCCCTAAATAGGGATAGTCTGAGGCCCCCTAATAAGGGAAATGCTCACAGAGACCCCTGAAAAAGGAGAGCCCCCCAGGGGCCACTAAATAAGAAGACCCCCCCCCCCCCCTCTCTACAGGGAGTTCCCTCACAAAGAGAGTTAACTGCTGTCAATTTCCAGGTCAGAACTTCAAAATCACGTAAGCCTGAAAGTGTGATTGGAATACACTTAACTCTCTTGATGTGGTTGATGTTTGTAAACATTGTGGTTACAGCACTTAGAGTGGAGAAGATGAATGAATCAGGGCTGCAGCTGTTTTGTGGAAGCTGTCAATCACAGCCCGCTACTAGAAATTAATGAATGGGTTGCAGCTAATGGATGTGAGGGGTTTAAACACAGGTCACAGCTGTTCTCTCTCCAGGAATGGACACGTGGAGCTTCCAGGTGAGTATTACAAGTGTAATTGTTTTCACTGCCCCTGTCTGGCCCACTCTCTAGCTCCCCGACAGGGATCACTATTCTGGGGGTTCAGTGGTAGGAGAGGGGTCCCATTAGCTGGGGGCCCCTGGGGGGGGGGGGTCTCCCATTTTAGGGTGTCTCGCGATTGGGATGAGAATCGGGCATCCAGCAAAAAATCGAGGTTTGCGCCCGGCGCCGATTCGGGCGCCTTGCCCCTCGATCCCGTCCGAGCTGCGAAAGGCTATTCCCGGCCCATGCTGGCCGGGGTATGCAAAACAGGCATTTGCATACATTTAAATCTACTTAGCGGCTTGGATGCTGTCTGCTCTGCCCGCCTCAGGCAGAAGTTACACGGGAGTGATTTACTAATGTGGACTGGGTGGCGGGGTGGCAGTGGGGGTGGCTGGGGCTGGCGAGGAGTGACTGGGTGCCATGGTTGCTGGGTGGCGGGGCGGCAGGGGCTGGCGAGAAGTGACTGGGTGACATGGTTGCTGGGTGGCGGGGTGGCGGTGGGGGCGGCGGGGGCTGGCGAGGAGTGACTGGGTGACAGCTCCGTGGATTTGGGGTGTTCCCCTCGGGATTGGCTGCTAGTGCTGGGGGGAGGAGTGAGAAGTGACTTGGTGACAGCTCCGTGGATTTGGGGTGTTCCCCTCGGGATCGGGGTGGCCTGGCTCAGACCGCCATTGCTGCAGGATTTGTTTTAAGCGCACTCATTCAGTACAAGTTACAGGCCCCTGGCTGCTCACTCTGATGACTGCTCACTGTGTCCTGTAAATGTTCACAGAGCCTCTGGTCATCTAGGAGCCCACCCAGGCCGCCCGTCTGGAAACCCTCAGACCCCAGCTGACCATCACCGGGATGGGAGTGGCCAAGGTCAATCAGTGGCCAATCAGGTGCTCTCTCTCCTCAATTCACTCATCAGAAGCTCAGCCCCACTGCAGGGGAATAGCAGAGCTCACCCTAAACAAAGGACAACTGCATGATGCCCTTTGGTATTCTCCCTGGCACAATACCCCTCTCAGGGCAGAGGCCTCATCAGTCACGCTATCAGCTAGCCCACTCCATGGGACCACCAGCTGTCTCCAAGCCACGCCTGTACAACCCGCCCCTGCTCCCATCCATCTTGCCCCCGGTCAGGTTATCACAACCTGCATATCACACCCAGGACCCACATCACACTGCAGCTAGGCTCCCAGCAGATGCATACTTTCCTGCCTCACCCCCATCTGTAGTACCTGCCCACACACAAGCCTCTAAGCAGGGAGGCAATTGGTGGCTCACGGTGACCCTCTCCAGCGTACACCAGGTGCCACCCTGCTGGGGGGATAACTCACGGCCCACCCAGTGATGACCCCAGTGTAGACCCCAGTGTAGACCCCAGTGGGCAGACAGGACAGGGGCCACAGAGCCTATCGCTGACACGGGTTTCAGCAGCCACCAGTACCCCTGTTGACAGGGGTGGGTGGTGAGGATGAGGCCCCTCCCTTCCCCAGTGCCACTCACTGATGGGGGCAGGGGTGCAATGTAGAAAGCAACATATTGGGGGGAACAGCTGAGGGGTGGGGGTACTGGGTGTGGTAAACCACTGTTGTACCTCTATTAGAGGATGTATGGTAGGACCTGTACTACAGGTACGGGGGTAATCCCTGCCTGCTGGCTCCGCCCAGTAGGCGGAGTATAAATATGTGTGTCCTCCATGTGACAGCCATTTCGCCAGCTGCTGTGGGAGGCCACACATCTTAGAGCAATAAAGCCTCAGTTGTACCCAACTCAAGTCTTTGTGCAATTGATCGTGCATCAATTTATTGCTCTAAGATTTTCAAAAGATGGATCTCCGTATCAAACCGGATCGCCTGCAGCTGGATTCGCACTCAAGCGATGCCAAAAAGGACTTTAATCACTGGCTAGCTTGTTTCGAGGCGTACATCAACTCGGCGTCCCGCCCTGTCTCGGAGGCTCAGAAGATAGAGATCCTGTAATCAAGGTTGAGCTCCAGCGTCTTTCCGCTAATCCAGGACACGCCGAACTACACCGAAGCCGTGCCGCTTCTCAAAGAGAATTACGCTCAGAAGGCAAACAGGCTCTTCGCCAGGCACGTACTCGCCACTCGCTCTCAACTCCCTGGTGAGTCCATAGAAGACTCTGGCAGGCCCTAATCCTACTGCGCCACGTGCCAGCCAGCAAACCCTGGGGGTCCCCGATGTTACTTTTATGGCCAGCAGAAACACCCCGCCAACGCTGCCCGGCCCGCGCTGCCCTTTGTAAGGCTTGCGGCAAGAAAGGGCACTTCGCCGCGGTGTGCCAGGCCCGCGCAGTCGCCGCTATCACCCCCACCCCCCTCGTTTACGTACAATGGACGTCGCTATCTCCACCTCCCCGACCACGTGCGGCCAGTGGGCACCGCCATCTTCTACCCCTCAAACCAAGCGCGGCCAGTGGGCGCCGCCATCTTCCCCTCCAAGCAACACGTGCGGCCCATGGGCGCCACCATCTTGGTCATCCCCTGCCACGTGCGGCCCATGGGCGCCGCCATTTTGTCCTCCTCAAGATCTTCAGGCGCCGCCATCTTGTCTCCCCCACGGCACACGGGCACCGCCAGCGTTCCAGGACCTGTGCCCCCCGGGCTCTCCATCATCCGACACCAGTGACGACCGCCCACGACTCGCCTCAGTGACCATCAACCAGTCTCGTCTGCACAACCTGGCCACCGCATCGTCCAGCCTTAAAATCAACGGACATGTGACCTCTTGCCTGCTGGACTCCGGGAGCACCGAAAGCTTCATCCACCCGGATACGGTAAGGCGCTGATCACTCGCGGTACACCCCGCCAACAAAAAAATCTGCCTGTCCTCCGAATCCCATTCTGTGGCAATCTGGGGGTACTGTACGGTCACACTCACGGTCCAGGACGTGGAATTCAGCGGCTTCCACCTCTATGTCCTCCTTAACCTCTGCGATGCCCTACTACTCGGCCTGACCCTGAAATTCAGCGGGCCCCTACCACCCCTCACTGTGTGCGGCCTCATGATCCTAAAGGTCAATCCGTCTTCCCTCTTCGCAAATCTAACCCCGGATTGCAAACCTGTCGCCACCAGGAGCAGACGGTACAGCGCCCAGGACAGGACCTTCATCAGGTCCGAGGTCCAGCGGCTGCTGCGGGAAGGCATCATCAAGGCCAGCAACAGCCCCTGGAGAGCCCAAGTGGTAGTAGTTAAAACTGGGGAGAAAAACAGAATGGTCGTCAGACCATCAATCGGTACACGCAGCTCGACGCGTACCCCCTCCCTCGCATATCTGATATGGTCAATCAGATTGCACAGTACCGGGTCTTCTCAACGGCTGACCTCAAATCCGCCTACCACCAGCTCCCCATTCATAAATCGGACTGTCCATACACGGCCTTCGAGGCAGACGGCCGCCTCTATCAGGGTTCCCTTTGGCGTCACCAACCGGGTCTCGGTCTTCCAAAGTGAGATGGACTGAATGGTCGACTAGTCCAGTTTGCGGGTCACCTTCCCGTACCTAGACAACGTCACCATCTGCGGCCATGATCAGCTGGACCACGATGCCAACCTTGCCAAATTTCTCCACATTGCCACTCTCCTAAACCTCACCTACAACAAGGAGAAGTGCGTGTTTAGCACGACCCGATTAGCCATCCTCGGCTATGTGATCCAGAACAGAGTTCTGGGGCCCGATCCCGACCGCATGCGCCCCCTCATGGAGCTCCCCCTCCCCCACTGCCCCAAGGCCCTCAAACGCTGCCTGGGGTTCTTTTCATACTACGCTCAGTGGGTCCCAAACTATGCGGACAAGGCCCACCCACTTATACAGTCAACCCATTTTCCTCTGACGGCCGAGGCACAACAGGCCTTCGCCCGTATCAGAGCCGATATCGCCAAGACCTGGATGCACGCAGTAGACGAGACATTGCCCTTTCAAGTAGAGAGCAACGCATCAGACGTCACCCTAGCTGCCACGCTCAATCAGGCAGGCAAACCCATGGCATTCTTTTCCCGCACCCTTCATGCCTCAGAAATTCGGCACTCGTCCATCGAAAAGGAGGCCCAAGCTATCGTTGAAGCCGTGCGGTATTGGAGGCATTACCTGGCCAGCAGGAGATTCACTCTCCTCACTGACCAACGGTCGGTAGCTTTCATGTTCAATAACACACAGCAGGGCAAGATCAAGAATGATAAGATCTTGAGGTGGAGGATCGAGCTCTCCACCTACAATTACGAGATTTTGTATCTCCCCGGTAAGCTCAACGAGCCCCCTGATGCCCTCTCCCGAGGTACATGTGCCAGCGCACAGGTGGACCGACTCCGGGCCCTGCACGACGATCTCTGTCACCCGGGAGTCAAATGGTTGTACCATTTCATGAAGGCCCGCAATCTGCCCTACTCCGTCGAGGTAGTACGGACAATCACCAGAGACTGCCAGGTCTGTGCGGAGGGCTAGCCGCACTTCTACCGGCCGGACCGTGCGTGCCTGGTGAAGGCCTCCCGCCACTTTGAACGCCTCAGCGTGGATTTCAAAGGGCCCCTCCCCTCCACCGACCGTAACATGTATTTTCTCAGTGTGGTCAATGAGTACTCCAGATTCCCCTTTGCCATCCCATGCCCCGACATGACATCTGCCACCGTCATCAAAGCCCTCAACACAATCTTCGCTCTGTCGGTTTCCCCGCCGACATCCACAGTAACAGGAGATCCTCATTCATGAGCGATGAGCTGCGTCAGTTCCTGCTCAGCAGGGGTATCGCCTCCAGCAGGACGACCAGCTACAACCCCCGGGGAAACGGGCAGGTGGAGAGGGAGAACGGGACGGTCTGGAGGGCCGTCCAGCTGGCCCTACAGTCCAGGAACCTCCCAGCCGCTCGCTGGCAGGAGGTCCTCCCTGATGCGCTACACTCTATCCAGGCATTACTGTGCACCGCTACAAACAATACACCCCATGAACGGATCTTTGCCTTCCCAAGGAAGTCCACATCCGGGGTGTAGCTCCCGACTTGGCTCGCAGCTCCAGGACCCGTCCTGCTCCGTAGGCACGTCCGACTCCACAAGGTGGACCCGTTGGTGGAGATGGTGCAATTGCTCCATGCAAACCCGCAGTACGCCTACGTGGCCACCAGGATACTGTCTCCCTCAGGGTCCTGGCACCCCCCCCCCCCCCCCCCCCCCCCCCCGCCTCCCCGGCCCGGCACCACCCTCCCCTCCCCCGGTGCTCCCAGCAGCAACCCCCCCAGGACCATCCACCCTCCCTCTGCCCACGCCCGAGGATGAAGAGGATTCCGGCACGCTCCCGGAGTCACCGAAGATCAGACCAGCATCACCGCCACCACTGCGTCGCTCCCAGCGGCACATCAAGGCCCCGGACTGGCTAAACCTCTAACTGGTCCACTGGACTTCAAAAGACACTTTTTTTCTCTCTATCGAATATTGTAAATATAAATTCATTGCTGTATATAGTTCTCCACCGCCCCCGCCGGACTCAATTTTAACAGGGGATGAATGCGGTAAACCACTGTTGCACATCTATTAGAGGATGTATGGTAGGACCTGTACTACAGGTACATTGGTAGTCCCTGCCTGCTGGCTCCGCCCAGTAGGCGGAGTATAAATATGTGTGTCCTCCGTGCTGCAGCCATTTCGCCAGCTGCTGTAAGAGGCCACACATCTCAGAGCAATAAAGCCTCAGTTGTACCCAACTCAAGTCTTTGTGCAATTGATCGTGCATCATTGGGGAGGGTGGATTAAGGGTCACCATGTAGCCTGTTGGATCAGGGTGGGTTCGGGAAAACTCACTGTGCTGACAGGTCTTCTCTTCCCCCCCTGCACAGGATGAATTTCGGAGTCCAGCCAGGAATTCTCGCTATGTACTGGCTGCAGCTGCCTTTACAGGCACACGGAGACGGGCAGGACAGGGCCTGTTCAGGGAGGACCCCGCACAAGAGGGGTCTGCCCTAGAAGGACAGGGCCAGCCAGTGAGGCTCCAGTGCCAACCGTCCAACAGGCCGAGGAGGCGGTGCAGAGGAGGTGCCGCATGAGGCCACGTTTATACCATCAGCACTGGTCCTTTAAGGAGCTGCTGGACTGCCTGTGCCACCACAAACACTGGCTCAGCAGGGAGACCATGCGCCACCTGTGCCAGATGGTAGTGTACCTGGCACCGTGGGGTTATGGAGGAGGATACCTGCTTCCGGAAGCTGTCAAGGCACCCAGAATTTCTATGCCTCTGGGTCTTTCCAGGGCTCGAGCGAGGACCTGTCTGAGATCACGCAGCCATCTGTACACATATCTATCCACGCTGCGATGCGTGCCCTATGCACCCGGGCAGTGGACTGTATAAACTTCAGTCTGGACCAAGCCCACCAGGATGCCCGGGCAGCAGGATTTGACACCATTGCTGGCATGCCCCAGGTCCAGGGGGTGATCGATGGCACACATGTCCCCCTACGAGCAGGGGGTGGCCTCATCAATCAGAAGGGCTTCCATTCCCTGAATGTTCAGTTGGTGTATGACCACCAGTTGCACATCGTGCACGTCTGTTCCCGCTACCCAGGCAGCGTGCACGACGCATACAACCTGCCTCACTTGGCGGTTCCCAGCTCCTTCGAGGGGTTGGCTATTGACTATTGTCTTGGATAATGACATCTGTCTGGAGGCCCAAGGCCGACGCAGAAACCCGTTGTAACGATGCCCATTCAGCAACCAGGAGTATCGCTGAGGGATGGTCCGATCCAGTGGGCTCTCCAATATAGCCCCAGAACGGTGTCTAACAGCGCGGTGGCCTATTGCATTTGCCTGACATCGCACAGCAGAGGCAGAGGCATTCTGGAGGAGGAAGAACGGCAGGCCTCCCCTGAAGAGGAGGATGTCCAGGAAGAACCAGGCATGGAGCTTGAGTTAGCAAGGCAGGCCACCCAGGGCCGCTACGCACGGGGTGACATCATCAGCTCCAGGAGGCCTGGACCCCGGCAGCTCTGTCCCACTCTCCATACTCTCCCCTCCCCCTCCTACCCACCCCCTTCAAAGCCGAGCCCCCTTCCCCATTGCTGCTCATGTCATTCCCTGTCTCGCCTCTCTTGTATGGTCTATATTACTATGCACATGGAATTGATTATCTATATCACTATATACCTATAATATATGGCACATATTACTATATACAAACAGTATAGGGTCCATATTACTATTAACAAATAGCACATGGTCTATATTACTATATACACATTACTATATTGCTCACATTATTGGGAAGGGAGTGTATTTGCCCTTTTCTGTAAATTGAAACATTTGCCTGTTAAGGTGACGTTTGAGTTCTGTGATTGTCCTCGTTGTCCCGATATCCCAGAAAGATCAATCAGGACAGTGCTTTACATTGTGACCCTATTCAACTGGAGCCATTCCAGTCACAGGGAACAGGAAAATATTGCGGATGTTGGGAATGTGAAATAAAAAGAGAAAATGTGAGAAACTGTGAGCGAGCCTGGAAACACAGGAGAGAAACAGAGGGCGCAAGTCACCGGGAATAGTTTTATGTCCGGTTTCGGGCACATTTCGTGGGGTGTTTCTCGACCCCCTCCCCCCCCCCCCCCCCCCGCACCCAACTACCCCTTCCGCGGTCCTCGCCCCCATGCCCCCCACCCATCTCCCTCATCCCGTCTCTTATGGCAAGGCACCCATCATGCCAGACCTGTGGCATGGGCGATTTGGCACCACCATCCTGGCACCCTGGCAGTGCCCCTGCCAGCTTTGCAGTGCCATACCTGGCACCCTGACGGATTAATGGCTGGCTGCTCTTCCCATTGGCAGGTGCATGAATACCATTTGCATCTCATGAAGCATCTCATTGCAGCACGGTAGCTCAGTGGTTAGCACAGTTGCTTCACAGCTCCAGGGTCTCAGGTTTGATTCCCCCCTGGGTCACTGTCCGTGCGGAGTCTGCACGTTCTCCCCGTGTGCGCGTGGGGTTTCCTCCGGGTGCTCCGGTTTCCTCCCACAGTCCAAAGATATACAAGTTAGGTGGATTGTCCATGATGAATTGCCCCTTAGTATCCAAAAAGGTTAGGTGGAGTTGCTGGGTTACGGGGATAGGGTGGAGACGTGGGCCGAAGTAGGGTGTTCTTTCCGAAGGGCCGGTGCAGACTCAATGGGCTGAATGGCTTCCTTCATTGTACGTTCTGTGATTCTATGATTAAAACTGGCATCCCACTGGGCCCATTGGGCCTTCCGATCTTGCATCATGCAAACGTGAAATGACATTGGTCAGAAACCTGGTTGATAAAGAGTGTTGTTCACAAGGCAGTCCTCAGTCCAATAACCTTTCTGCGATAGTGCTGTATGGCCCCTGATGCTGGAGCACATCGGTCCTGCCTCTATCTCCAGGCTGAGCTGGACTTAATGTACAGCACCGTGCCGCTGGCTCATGCACCCTCCTGTGTCACTGACTCAGACCATTACTGTGCCTGGGGTGGGGAGCATCGACGTCTCCCTCCCCCTGGTGCTACACACCAGTGTTCATCTGGACAGCCCATGTGCCACGGGACTCAGGCAGCTACTGCTACACAGGCCCGAGATTCAACCTGGGGCAAAATGCTGAGTCCGAGAGGGGGGCTGGGGGCTGGGGGGGGGCTGGGGAGGGGGGGGGGGGGCGGGGAGGGGGGGGTGGCTGGGGAGGGGGGGGCTGGGGAGGGGGGGGCAGGGGAGGGGGGGGCGGGGGACATTACGAAGACAAGGGGCGAAATGTGGAGGGAGATCTGTGCTAAGTAGGGAGAGAGGAAGAGGGCTCATGTGACAGGAAAAGGGGTGAGGAGGCGGATAAAGAAGACAAACAAAGAAAGGCAGAGGGAAGACCCAGGCGAGAGAAGCTAGCACATTGTTTATTGGAAGGGGATGGATGAAGGTCCGAGTTTTCGTGGGTAGAGGTCCAAGTGGGGTATGGGTGCCTCGCAGCTGATGGGCGTGGGGAAGGGTGGAGGGATTCAGGGTGGGGGGTGGGGGGGGTGGTTGTTGAAAAGAGGAACTGACTTCTGAAGGCTCAGGGTCGCAGATGGTGGCTGGTGAGGACAGGTGGGCTGGAGAGAGGGATACAAGTCTACAGGGCTGGTGTTTAAATTTGAGCCTGCCAGCCGATGGCATGGGGATGAATCAGCTTCGGCCACCAGGAGAGGCAGAGGGGAACTCACCTGCGCATAATTCAGGTGTGTGTTTCAGCAGGTGTGTGTTTCAGCAGGTGTGTGTTTCAGCAGGTGTGTGTTTCAGCAGGTGTGTGTTTTAGCAGGTGTGTGTTTCTGGCAGGTGAGTGTTTTAGCAGGTGTGTGTTTTAGCAGGTGTGTGTTTTAGCAGGTGTGTGTTTTAGCAGGTGTGTGGTTTAGCAGGTGTGTGTTTTAGCAGGAGTGTGTTTCAGCAGGTGTGTGTTTCTGGCAGGTGTGTGTTTCAGCAGGTGTGTGTTTCAGCAGGTGTGTGGTTTAGCAGGTGAGTGTTTATGGCAGGTGTGTGTTTTAGCAGGTGTGTGTTTCAGCAGGTGTGTGTTTTAGCAGGTGTGTGTTTTAGCAGGTGTGTGGTTTAGCAGGTGTGTGTTTTAGCAGGTGTGTGTTTTAGCAGGTGTGTGTTTTAGCAGGTGTGTGGTTTAGCAGGTGTGTGTTTTAGCAGGAGTGTGTTTCAGCAGGTGTGTGTTTCAGCAGGTGTGTGGTTTAGCAGGTGAGTGTTTATGGCAGGTGAGTGTTTTAGCAGGTGTGTGTTTCAGCAGGTGTGTGTTTTAGCAGGTGTGTGTTTTAGCAGGTGTGTGTTTTAGCAGGTGTGTGTTTTAGCAGGTGTGTGTTTCAGCAGGTGTGTGTTTCAGCAGGTGTGTGTTTCTGGCAGGTGTGTGTTTATGGCAGGTGTGTGTTTCTGGCAGGTGTGTGTTTATGGCAGGTGTGTGTTTCAGCAGGTGTGTGTTTCAGCAGGTGTGTGTTTTAGCAGGTGTGTGTTTATGGCAGGTGTGTGTTTTAGCAGGTGTGTGTTTTAGCAGGTGTGTGTTTTAGCAGGTGTGTGTTTTAGCAGGTGTGTGTTTTAGCAGGTGTGTGTTTTAGCAGGTGTGTGTTTCAGCAGGTGTGTGTTTAGCAGGTGTGTGTTTCAGCAGGTGTGTGTTTCAGCAGGTGTGTGTTTTAGCAGGTGTGTGTTTTAGCAGGTGTGTGTTTTTGCAGGAGTGTTTTTTATGCAGGTGTGTTTTTGTGGGTGGGTGTTTTTTAGCTTGTGTCTGGGCCTGTGTTTTGCAGGTTTATTTTTGTGGATGGATGTTTTTTAGGTTGTGTCTGGGCTTGTGTTTTTATGGGTGTGTGTTTTTTAGGTTGTGCCTGGTATCTGTATTTGAAAGTGTGTGTGCGTGTTTATATGTTTTGAGGACACTCGCCAGGCAGTTCCACTCTCGAGCTACACTCAGACGTGACTTGAGAATCTGCCAGAAACATTTCCCAACCAGGGGCTGCTACTTTTAGACTTACTTCGTGTTACAGATTAATCCTTTTTAAAATGAGCATATCAGCCAAGGTTGGCTCCTAGCCCATGAACTGTCACTTTGCAGCAGCAATCCTGTGCAGTCGAGATTCCATCGAAAGTTCCATCGCACATGTTACAGTGACCTCACATTGCAACTTCCTGCTCTTTCATGATTTGATGTCAATTACAGCCAAGATAAAATATAAAACTTTCACCCAATAGTTCTACATCTTTCACCTAATGCTACATTACCTTACAGAGCAACACCTTGGAATTCCAATTGTTAACCATCATTTCCCTTCTTTGCTGGCTCCATCTGCTGACACTTCTACTCTTGCTCTCTGATCTCCTGTTAAGCTCCCATGTCTCCTCCTTTGCTCACCTCACAGGCTCAGCATACCTCCCCCCCCAAATGCTTGTTCTTCATCGAGACTTGGTTCAACTCCTCATCGTACCTGGAGAACTCTTCACCACCTTCAGTCTAACCTTCCTCTGAAGTCTGACCTTGGTACTAACTGCAGACAACTTCTTGATGGATCTAATGTTCCTACTAGTTTCAACCTTGTTGCCCCCCGCCACCGCCCTCCCCCCCCCCCCCCCCACATCCCACCCCCCCCCACCCCTGCCGACACACACCCAAAGCATTAATACTCTAGTTTCTCAATAAAAGAACAAAAGCAAGATTTGACACCGAATATCATGCCATGATCTTGAACTGAAAAATGTTTTCAATTTTTTTATTTTCCTGTGGTGAATTGAAAGTTTGACAGTGCATTGCTGTAGAAGATCAGCGACAAAATATTAAAGCGACATTTTTCAAATGACTGCAGAGATTAAGAAAGAAGTGTCACTCCCAGATGTGGAATATATTGCCAGCAAAATCAGTCAATATTGTGTGGAGTGACTCTCTTTGCAAAGGTTGTACGGATATTTGGTATTAACCACAGGAGCAATGATGGAAGGGTCATACCAGAGGTAGATGATGGGACGTACATCTCTGGGCCGTATTGTAGTTATAGGGATAGAAAATGGTCAGAGTGGGAGATAGTTGTTTAATGTCCCATAGTTTTGCTGTTACCATTCGAAGTCAGAGAGAGATTTTAAAGTGTTTTGGCTGGTTTATGGCTCCTCGTCATAATGGACATAATGAATCCTTCTTGTGTTCTATTGTTAGACTGCTTAATTGCTCAAACATTATGCAGTTACTGTACAGTGCTATTAAAATGTGGGTATTTTGTTCCAGCCCATTTTGACAGCGCTTCACTGTGTATCATTGCGTTATGTAGCATTTTGTTGTGATACAGTGTAATTCTAATGCTATGCCATTGTATTGCTGATTTGTTATATTAAAGAATAAGTGTGATATGTCATTAACGATATGTTAGTGTTAACGATCTTTTATTGTTATCGTACGTGATTCAGCCATTTTACTGAGCTTTGTATCACTGGGATTCTGCTGTCTATCTTCTCAATGTTGTAAATGTATGTCTGTTCCTGTGTGATATTGTGGGTTGTTATAGTAGAATGATGTTATGCTGTCATTTTATTATTGCACTGCTGTGTGCCATTATTACATTCTTCTCTCATTCTCTGTGTAATATGTATAATCCCAGGACTAGATTTATGTATCTCTTCACTATTCTACAATTGATATTGGATATTATAACCAGAATGTTCTCTGGCTCTGTTATTTTACTGCAGGAATATTGACAGGTTAATGGCAACATGTTGTTGGATTATTGTCATCTTATCATTGAAGGGTTATTGAATTATTCAATTTTTTATATATTAAATTATTGCATTCATGAAATGTTGTACAATTGGATCATTGTGTGGATGGATATTATTGATAGAACTATTGATTGGCTATTACATGGGAGAATTTTGTTCGATTATTAATTGATTTTGAAATTTCACATTGGTTTATCGAATCATTGAAGAATAATAATAATAATGATAATAATTGCTTATTGTCACAAGTAGGCTTCAATGAAGTTACTGTGAAAAGCCCCTATGGATGTTGTTTTCATTAGAATATTGCATTATTGGATTATTAAATTCATGTATTTATGGATGATTATATTGGATTATTGTAGCCTCAATCTGGTTATTGCAGCCTCAATCATGTTGCAGTTTTGGTAGATTAAAGTTGTGTTGGATTATTCTACTGGTATCTGTTGACTGCCAATCGCACCAGCTCTCCTCCAGTGTCTCTCAATTTCATTTGACATCTCACATTCTCCCCGTGTCTGCGCGGGTTTCACCCCCACAACCTAAAACGACGTGCAGGGTAGGTGAACTGGCCACACTAAATTGCCCCTTGATTGGAAAAAATGGAATTGGATACTCTAGATTTATTTTTTTTAAATTTCAATTGCCATCTAAAATTATACCAGAGCATTTCATACACAGAGTGGAAAGGAGATGGAGACAAAGGAGGAGGAGTCACGACTGGTGGCCTAAACATTGGCAAAATGGAACAGGATGTTCTTCGATGTGATCTTCATCTTATTCCTCATTCTTCTGCAAAGGGCCTTGGAATGTTTTTCTGCATCAAGATCCTTCGTAAATGCAAGTTGCCGCGGTGATTGTACCATCAGGTGATTAGATTGGTTATTGAATGTGGTGTTGACTTGGGTTTGATTCTTGGAGCATTGTATTGTTGGATTATTAAATTTAGAATTATTCTGATCATTGCAATTTATTATTGCAGTATTAATGAATTGTTCTGATTTTCACAATGCTGAAGCATTACCTTCATGGTTAGCACATTATTTTCTGTTTTGGTCACGTTATTGATGGGCAATTATTTTGGGTTGATTGTGGATTCATTCTTACAATGTGGGATTAATACAATGATTTATTCTTCCATTATTGGCTTATTGCTTTCATGGATTATTGTTTGCTCCCTGTGCCAGTTGATCATTATCTGGAATTATTATTGTGATGGATTGTTCTATTGCTGGGTTATTGCATTGTTGGACAATTGTGGTTTGCTGAATTATTCTAGCACAGTGTTGGATTAGTTTGAGATAAATCTGCCTCTAATATTGGTGGCCTCTAGACACAAGTTCCATTTCGTCCGTCCCAGGTACCAAATCTACGAAATGATTCCTCCAGCCAGACAGACAGATGTTGTGTATAACACATTTACTCCATTAGAATCACTGATTGCAGATCGGAAAATGAGAGGCGATAGGATAGTCTGCCAGTTTTTATACCTTGCCCAGTTTGAGTTTGTGTGAGATAAGCAGCCACACTACAAGCAGATTAAAATTACCCTTTGTGCTGGTCAGACATCCTCTCCCACATATACTGGCAGAGAGAAGAGGGTGGTGAAACTGTTTGTGACCATTCAGGCACAGTGTAGAGGCAGGGAGATTGTGTGTTCAAACCCCACACCAGGCACACCTGAGATAACTGGTACGTTCTGTGACACACTATTGGAGATGTTACTTTCTTGAAGTGAAACAGAGACTTCATCTGCGCAGATGGACAAGCAAATCTTTGCCACTATATTTAATGAGCATTCCTTCCTGAAGCAAAGTTACCAAAAACTGGACATTGGTATCGTCTGCTGTTTCTAGTAACTTTCTGTTCATAGATTAGTTGCCAACCTAATCAAGTTAACAGCTGCACATACAGAAAGATTCCTTCTGAAACATTTTGTGCTGGACTGGCAGCCCAGAGGCCCAGGCTAACACTTTGGGGTCATGTCTTCCGTTCCCACAAGGGCGGTAATAATAGTTAGTCTCAGTAATGGTTGTTTCAAAGGTGAATATCAATTTGCTAAATCAGACAATAGAAGATATTCAGATGATTCATTGCTGTTTTATTGTGATGCCATTGTTCAGTATAAATATTAGTTTCTGCTCTTATCTCCTGGAACGTCTCAGTGGAACCCAAGGAAGTGACCACATGGGAGTGTAAAGGATGCAACGTTGAACAAAACCTCTACACACCACAACTCCCTGAAGGGACATCCACGGCCGGCCCACATCCGGGCTGGGGATTTAATGTCCAAGTTTTTTCCCCGTTAATGAGGGAGCTCCACCCCCCCCCCCCCCCCCCCCCCCCACCCCCCACGGTGGAGGGTTCCGGGTTCAATTCCAGCCTTGGTGACTGTGTGGGGTTTGCACTTTCTCCCCGTGTCTGTGTGTGCTTCCTCCGGGTGCCCCAGTTTCCTCCCACAGTCCAAAGACATGCGGCTTGGCTATGGTCAATGTGCAGGGTTGTGGGGATGGGGCGGGGGAGCGGGCCCAGGCAGAGTGGAGTTTTGGAGCGTTTGTGCAGACTGACAAATGCAGGATTTTAGATATATTGGATTATAAACATTTGATAGTTTAAGGGTTAAAAGCCTGGACTGAGTGTGTGTGACTGCAGTGGTCATGTTTTTAAACGAATCTTGTTCACCAAGACCAGAAATGTATTCGGAACCAGAGGTAAAATTGACTGGAGTAAAGAGCCTGGGATAATGCACTGTTGCTTGACTCGAGGGAGTCCCTGTGGAGTTAATGGGCTGGATTCTCCGTTTCTGCGGCAAAGTGCCAATGCCGGCATGGGATCCGTGGTGTTTCACAACCGAAAAATCAGCGGGAAGCCCTCACTGATTCCAGTACCGTGGAGAGGCGAGCACCGGCGCCGCGTGAAACGCCCGTAGATCTCGCAGAAAACAGCTGGAGATTGGCTGGGTCCCGTGCAGCGCATGCGCACGGCTGACGACCTGCAGGCGGGTGTGCCAAACAACATGGCAGCAGCCATTCGTGTAACCTAACCCACAAACCGCGATGAGTTAGGGCAGTCTTCCTTCTTGGACTATTCCCCAAAACTGTGTTCAAAAACAACAGGTTCAAAAGCTATAACTCCGCTGTGGGGTAATCGCGAGTAAATCTCTAGTCATTGCCTTTTAACGAGCTTTTCCCCACCCATTAAAATAATTGCAGTGAAAACAAATGCAAAGTTATTCTCCTCTCAAGTACAATACTGGTCATGTGATGTCTTGGAAAAAGGCGATGTTTCTCCCATTCCAAAGGTGAACTCACCTTTTTGGGTCCAAAGTGTCTAAGTAATACCGCGTCCTCCCATATTTTAAACTAAAAATGCAGTTTGTGAAGGTATAGTTTTCCCAACATAATGATGCCAATAATTTTAACTAAACTAGTTTCAAACCAGTTTACACTAAACTTGTCTTTATCTGTCCCGGATTTTAATGGGTGAATCACCTGTTAGCTCATTGGAAACAGGTGCTGCAACCCCCCCCCCCCCGCCGATTCTGGTGAGGGTCTTCAGACTTTGGAAGTTTGAATGAAACTTAAAAGGTTGCATTGCACGATGAATATTTGAAACTTCCTTTGCATGATCCCTTGTTTGCAATGATATTGTACTGAGTGCCTGCAATCCCTAATTACAGAAAGAGATTAATTTTACATCTTTAATAAATGCCTCTATTTATTGACAGTGTGCAATGTTTCTCCAGTACAATAACCAGTCCTAATTACTTATGTTTCACATTTGCTCTCTCTCTTCTCCTTTCCAACCATGGGAAAAATCCATTCCTTTTTTTAATTGTCTGCATGCATTGTGAGCCATATCTATACTTTAGATACCAGCCCACTCGCCATCAAAGATCTTCACTGGGATTTATTTGAAGTGTTAAATAACTAAAATCAATCCCTCAAATGGTGAGAGAGGTGAGACATTGAAAAATGCAAACGGGAACATTATTAACCCTGCTGTCTCTTCACAATGCAAATGGGTCAGGTAGGGGAGTTCAAATCGCCCGAGTGGCTTACACCTAGATAGCCACTGTTCACAAACTTGCTCGCCTTGAGCAGGAAGCCAGGGCAAGCGTTGAACTGAATTCATCGAGAAAGATAGTCGTGCGGAGGTGAAAACAAAGTGGGCTGAATTTAATGGTGATTCCCGCAGCAGAAACATGGCAGGCAGGGAAAAGTCATTATGTCGGAGGCCAAACTTACGATTGAGAGTTCAGACTAAACAGAATAAGTCAGCAATGTGGCGGTGTTGTATAGGACCTCACTCCACCTTTGGTGGGGTCGGAGGTTATTGGGAAAATGTTTGCATGTCATGAATACACCTTATCTTGAAACTTTCAAAAATTAAGTCCTACCTTCAAAAGTTAAATCAGTGGTGCAGGGGACCCTGGTCTCACCCAGTTCATGTACATTTCTAAGTGAGCTGCTATCTTTGTTAAATGGCAACAGGAGGGGGGGGGGGGGGGTGGTGGGGTGGGGTTGGGGGGGTGGAGGGGGGCTCTGACAACACCATGGGAAAGTGTGGGGTCAATTCGAGCCCCACATAGACACAACACAATAATAATAATCGCTTATTGTCACGAGTCGGCTTCAAATGAAGTTCCTGTGAAAAGCCCCTAGTCGCCATATTCCGGTGCCTATTCGGGGAGGCTGGTACGGGAATTGAACCCGCGCTGCTGGCCTTGTTCCGCATTACAAGCCAGCTGTTTAGCCCACTGTGCTAAACCAGCCCCAGTGAATGAACCAATAATTCTTCGAAAAATAATCAATGTCTTTGGCCCTTTGCTGCCCAATAATTACAGTCACCAGGTTTGTAAATCTAAACACAATTACTGTTTATTTTTACAAGAATTATAATGAAGTATGCAGCAAATGCAACTAGTTAACTATTAACTAATTCCTAACTTCCCACTTTAACATCTCTTGCCACCCTCTACACATACATAAACACACACACATACACTCACACACACATAAACACACACACATACACACACACACATAAACACACACACACAGATACACACGCACACATAAACACACACATACACACACATAAACACACACACATATACACACACACACATACACACACATAAACACACACACATACACACACACATAAACACACACATATACACACATACACATACACACACACATACACACACAGATACACACACATATACACACACACATACACACACACGTAAACACACACATACACATACACACACACATAAACACACACACATACACATACATACACACACATACACACGCACACACACACACCAGACAAACACAGAGGGATGGAAAGGGGTCAAAATCAAAAATGAAAGGGAAAAAAAAGTCTTTGTTTCAGGTGGTGGATTTTATTAGCACCTTACTCCTCTTTAAATGTTGTTGGCAGTTCCAAACCTTTATTGTAAATTCATTCAGACCTCTGTAATTTCAGACATGCAGCACTCACAGCTTTTCTGGAGAGCAATAGCAGCTTCTGGTTTTGTTTGCAGTCAGAGTGGTGGTTTTCCTGTTCATTTAGGGTCCCTGCAGCGTGAAGATAACAGCCGGTCGGGAGTGACAGCGCAGAGGACAGAGAGAGAGTTCCCTGAGTTTTCAGGAATCAAAACTGGAACCTTGGGGGTGGGGGGAGGGGGGGGGGTTGATTCGGTCGTAGGCAGACCCGGTTTGAGGTTGGGATATTCTCACAGAACGGATCACAGGATCTAATGGAAACTGGAAGGATCATGGGCGGGATTCTCTAATAATGGGGCCATGTCCCCACGGCGGCATGAAAACCGGCGCCAACCACTCCGGCATCAACGGCCCCCGAAAGTGAGGAATTCTCCACTTTCTAATATAGCTTGACGCCCTCCCCACCCCCCCCCCCCCCCCCCCCGCCCCCCACCCCAGAACGGCCGCTGCACACTTACCTGCCAGGTCCTGCTGTGTGTGAGGCGAGTCATTCACGCCGGCGAGACTGGGCAAAACTTGCCGGCCACTCGGCCCATCGGGGCCTGCAGAATCCCCGGGGGGGGGAGGCGCGAATCCGGCGCTGCTGCCCCGATGCCAGCTGCCCTATTCTCTGCCACCATTTTCCAGGCGTCGGTGGGATTCCCTCCATGCCGGTCAGGGGCCGTTGTCAGCCCCCCCCCCCCCCCACTCCCACCGGCATGAATTACTCACCTCACACACGGCGGGACCTGGGAGGTAAGTGTGTGGAGGCCGTCCTGGACGGGGAGATCCGACCCCAGGGGGGGGGGGGCCACGGTGGCCTGGCCATAGGGGCCTACCGATCGGTGGATGGGCTGGTTCCATGGGGGCCTTCTTTCCTCCGTGCCGGGCCCCTGTCGGGCTCCTCCGTATGGCCCAGGGGCCGCTGCGGAGAAGGGAACCCCCGCGCATGCGTGAAAATACGCAGGCCGTCCTGCACATGCACGGAAATACGTTGCCTGTTCCTCGCATGCGCAAATTCACGCCGGCCCTTTGGCGCCAGCTGGAGCTGCGGGAATCACTCCAGCATCAACCTAGCCCCCGGAAAAGTGGAGAATTCCTCACTTTTGGAGGCCGTTGACGCCGGAGTGGTTGGTGCCGGTTTTCACACTGGCGTGGGGACGTAGCCCCATTATTGGAGAATCCCACCCAGAGTCAGAGGACGAGGACAGAGATAGGGGTGAGGTTTGGGAAGGAGAGATAGCCCTTCCACCAGGACTGGGTCTAGGGCGATGGGGGAGTTCAAGGTCACAGGGGAAAGGCGCACAGTGATGTTGAGAGGGTCAAAGTTGATGGGGAGTAAGCCAAAGGAGACAAGTTGCAATTCGAGGGTCACCCTCACACTGTAACTGGCCATGAGCAAGACCTTGCCTGTAGCTGACAGCAGTTCAGATCCAAGTGGGAGCTGGCCAGCGTGGAGCAGGTGGAGTTGTGGACAATGGGAGGGTTAAATGAGCATCGATTGGCAATCGGCAGGAATCCCGCCCCTCACTTGGGATTAAGTCTCACGTTTGAGAGCTGCCAACCAATCTGATTGCAGTGTTGGACACGGTGGGTTGGATTCTCTGATCCGGTGCCGGGTCGGAGAATCGCCGGTGGGTGGGGGGGTCGGCAATCCGACGACGGTCCGCCGGTTCTCCAGCGATGGGAGAAACGGCGCTGGTCAGGGTGGGCACAGATCGCGAAAGCCCGCCGAGTTTGGCTGAGTCGTGCCGGCGTCGTTCGCGTGTGGTCCTACCTGGCGGAACCTCAGCGTTCTGGCTGCAGGGGCCGTCCTGGTGAGGGGGAGGGGGATCAGACTCTGGGGGGGGACCTCCTTGGTGGCCAGGCCCGCGATCGGGGCCAGCCGTGGCGCACATGCGCAGACCCATGCCGTCCGTGCTGGCGCCCGTATCGGCAGCTGGAGCTCCGTGAGGCGCCCCAGTACCGTGCTAGCCCCCTGTGCGGCGCAGATCCTAGAGGTCAGGTGACGCTGTCGTAAAAAGTTTTGCCGTTTCTGACGGCATCAACACTTCGCTCCATTATCGGAGAATCTCGCCCCATGTCGCTGTGGGGATCTCCAAGGGATCACCATAAAATAAAATAAGGAAAATCCTATTCATATTCTCACACAACTGACCCCATCACACACTCCCAGGACAGGTACAGCACGGGGTTAGATACAGAGTAAAGCTCCCTCTACACTGTCCCCATCAAACACTCCCAGGACAGGTACAGCATGGGGTTAGATACAGAGTAAAGCTCCCTCTACACTGTCCCCATCAAACACTCCCAGGACAGGTACAGCACGGGGTTAGATACAGAGTAAAGCTCCCTCTACACTGTCCCCATCAAACACTCCCAGGACAGGTACAGCACGGGGTTAGATACAGAGTAAAGCTCCCTCTACACTGTCCCCATCAAACACTCCCAGGACAGGTACAGCACGGGGTTAGATACAGAGTAAAGCTCCCTCTACACTGTCCCCATCAAACACTCCCAGGACAGGTACAGCACGGGGTTAGATACAGAGTAAAGCTCTGAGGCACTCTCAATTACGACACGAAAGTTAGGTCAGTAATCAAAGGCTTTAATAAGCAGTGAACAATGGCAGCCTCCATGAGAAGTGTGCTCACGAAATGGAATCTCATCTTAAGTACTGTTTCCCAGGGGGCGTAGCCAGAGGCGGAGTCCCCCAGGGTTCCAAGCCTCTTAAAGGGGCAATGTATTCCGATCATCACAAGCCTCTTAAAGGGGCAAGGTATTCCGATCATCACATTCACTCCCTGTTTAAAAAAAACACATAGTCCGTCGGGGATGAAGTGCTTTTAAATTATAAGTTCAGTCTTTGTGGTGGTCTGATAGTCCGTGCTGACTTTCGCCGCTCCGGTGGTGGCGCCGTGGATGCGGTCGGTTCCGATGGTGGTCTATCCGGGAGCACGGTTGACTGAAGCTTTGTCCGCCTTGGAGAGGGGGGGTATCAGGAGTGATTAGGGTGGTCGGTGTCGGCTGGGGGCGCTATGCAGGGGGCGCTATGGAGGGGGCGCTGTCGAAGTCGGCGTTCGATGTAGGGCCGGGAGCGTCGGTAGAAGGGGGGGGGGGTCGGTGGGAGGATCGGTGGAGTCGGTGGGGGAGCCAGCGGGTGCCAGGTCTCGCAGGGATACAGTATCCTGCCTGCCATCGAGGTGCTCGACGTAGGCATAACAAGGGTTTGCGTGCAGCAGGTGGACCCTCTCGACTATGGGATCCGTTTTATGGCTCCTCACGTGCCTCCGGAGTAGGACTGGACCCGGAGTCGTCAGCCAGGGTGGAAGCGAGACTCCAGAGGTGGACTTCCTGGGGAAGACAAACAAACGATTGTGAGGGGTCTCGTTCGTGGCCGTACAGAGGAGCGACCTAATGGAGTGCAGGGCATCGGGTAGGACCTCCTGCCAGCGGGAGATAGGGAGACTCCTTGACCGTAGGGCTAGGAGGACAGCCTTCCAAACTGTCGCGTTCTCCCTCTCCACTTGCCCGTTTCCCCGCGGGTTATAGCTCGTCGTCCTGCTCGAGGCGATGCCCTTGCTGAGCAGGTACCGATGCAGCTCATCGCTCATGAACGATGTACCCCGGTCGCTGTGAATATAAGCGGGGAAACCAAACAGAGCGAAGATGCTGCGCAGTGCCTTGATCACGGAGGCCGAGGTAGTATCGGGGCAGGGGACAGCAAAAGGGAAGCGGGAGAACTCATCGATCACGGTGAGGAAATAGATGTTGCGGTTGGTGGATGGGAGAGGCCCTTTGAAGTCCACGCTTAGTCGCTCAAAGGGCCCAGAGGCCTTTATCAGGCGGGCCCTGTCTGGTCGATAGAACTGCGGTTTGCATTCTGCACAGATCTGGCATGCCTTAGTCATGGTCTTGACCTCCCCTGTGGAGTAGGGCAGGTTGCGGGACTTGATGAAGTGGGCAAGCCGGGTGACCCCCGGGTGGCAGAGGTCATCGTGGATGGCTCTCAGGCGGTCCAATTGCGCGTTGGCGCACGTGCCGTGGGACGGGGCATCTGGGGACTCGTTGAGCTTCCCCGGGCGATATTTAATATCGTACGTATAGGTGGAGAGCTCTATTCTCCACCTCAGAATCTTGTCGTTCTTTATTTTGCCCCGTTGTGCGTTATCGAACATAAAGGCGACCGACCGTTGGTCGGTGACGAGGGTGAACCTCCTACCAGCTAGATAGTGCCTCCAGTGTCGCACGGCCTCCACTATGGCTTGTGCCTCCTCCTCGACTGCAGAGTGTCGAATTTCCGAGGCGTTGAGGGTTCGGGAGAAGAACGCTACTGGTCTGCCCGCTTGGTTGAGGGTAGCAGCCAGGGCGACGTCTGATGCATCGCTTTCTACTTGGAAGGGGATGGCTTCGTCCACCGCGTGCATGGCGGCCTTGATGATGTCGGCCTTGATACGGTTGAAAGCCGACTGGGCCTCATCCGTCAGAGGAAAAACCGTGGTCTTAATGAGTGGCCGGGCTTTGTCCCCATGTCTGGGGACCCACTGGGCGTAATAGGAGAAAAGCCCCAAGCACCGTTTGAGTGCCTTGAGGCTACGGGGGAGGGGGAGTTCCTTAAGGGGACGCATGCGGTCGGGGTCCGGGCCTAGGACCCCGTTCTCCACGACGTAGCCGAGGATGGCGAGCCGGGTTGTGTGGAACACGCATTTCTCTTTGTTGTAGGTGAGGTTGAGGGCCCGGGCAGTCTGGAGGAACTTCCTCAGGTTTGCGTCGTGGTCCTGCTGGTCAGGGGCGGTCCTCTGAGCGAATAGGGAGTTGATGGTAGGCCGATTTGAGGTCAACCGTGGAGACTACCCGATACTGGGCAATTTGGGTCACCATTTCAGCTATGCGGGGAAGTGGGTAAGCATCGAGTTGTGTGAAACGGTTTATTGTCTGGCTATAATCCACAACCATGCGTTGCTTTTCCCCGGAGCGGACTACTAATACCTGGGCCCTCCAAGGGCTGTTGCTGGCCTCTATGACCCCCTCTTTTAGTAGCCGCTGAACCTCCGACTTGATGAAAGTCAAGTCTTGGGTACTGTACCGGCGACTCTTGGTGGCGATGGGCTTACAGTCGGGAGTGAGGTTTGCGAAGAGGCGGGGTGGGGCAACTTTGAGTGTCGCCAAGCTGCAGACTGTGAGTGGGGGCAGGGGTCCGCCGAACTTCAGTGTCAGGCTCCGGTGGCTGCACTGAAAGTCGAGGCCAAGCAGCAGGGGGGCGCAGAGTTGAGGAAAAATGTATTTCGCGCCTTGAATTGCGAGGTCAGCGACACAATACCCCGTAATTTGAACCAAATGGGACCCTGAGGCGAGGACGATAGTTTGGGAGGCGGGGTGGGTGCGCAGGGAGCAGTGCCTTACCGTGTCTGGGTGGATAAAGCTCTCCGTGCTCCCGGAGTCGAACAGGCAGGGAGTGTCTTGGCCGTTGATTCGCACCCGCATCATTGAGTTTCGCAGGTGTTTCGGCCGTGATTGATCAAGCGTGATCGCTCCTAGGTGCGGTCCGTCAGAGTCGGACTCACAAAATGGCCGCCCAGAGTCACAAGATGGCCGCCGGTCGCACGTGTCGGGTTTCGAAGATGGCTGCCGCCAAGATGGCCGCTCCCATGACTCGCATGAGGTCGATGACGCGTCAGAAGTGGGCGTGTCTGGCCGCAGTGCAGCCGCGTTGCGGGGTCTGTGAGGCCGGGAGCTTGATTTCTGGGCCCGGTGAGACTTTTGTTTGTGGCCTTTGGGCCCAGCCAGGCAGACTTTCGCGAAGTGCCCTTTCTTCCCGCAGTCGTTGCAGGTCGCGGATCGGGCCGGACAACGCTGACGTGGGTGCTGGCCTTGCCCACAGAAATAGCATGGGGAGCCCCCGGAGTGAGTGGATCGACGCGTGGCGCAGGCCTGTAGCGTGGCCGAGTCTGGAGGGGATCGAGAGGGATTCGTAAGGTCCGCGGAGTACGTACGGAGGTTACGGTGGGCCGTTTTGAGAGAAAAGCCGAGCGTTACCGTGCCTTGGAGATCCTTCGCCCCGTCTTCTAGGAGCCGCTGCCGGATGTACGAGGACCTGATGCCGGACACAAGGGCGTCGCGAATGTGTAAGTCCCTGTGTTCTTCAGCCGTCACTGCTTTGTGGTCGCAGTTCCTCGCGAGCGCGGTGAGTCTTTCCACGAACCCGTCCAGCATTTCTCCGGAGCGCTGGCTGCAGGTTGAGAGCAACTGTCTGGCGTGTACCTCATTGGTAGTCTTTATGAAGCGTTTCTTCAATATTTCGATCGCCGCCTCATAGGTCGTAGCGGTTTCAATAATGGCGGAGATTCGGTGGCTCACCCGGCCATGTAGGAAGCGCAGCTTGCGAGCTCTGTCGACATCAGACGGTGAGGAGTCCAGATAATCCTCAAAACACCGCAGCCAATGTTTAAAGATTTCCGAGGCTTCAGGCGTCCTGCCGTCCAGGTTGAGTTTCTCTGGTTTCAGACCGCTGTCCATCTTGATGTGCACTGCTTATTAAATTGAGGCACTCTCAATTACGATGCGAAAGTTAGGTCAGTAATCAAAGGCTTTAATAAGCAGTGAACAATGGCAGCATCCATGAGAAGTGTGCTCGCAAAATGGAGTCTCATCTTAAGTACTGTTTCCCAGGGGGTGTAGCCAGAGGCGGAGTCCCCCAGGGTTCCAAGCCTCTTAAAGGGGCAATGTATTCCGATCATCACAAGCCTCTTAAAGGGGCAAGGTATTCCGATCATCACAAGCTCCCTCTACACTGTCCCCATCACACATTCCCAGGACAGGTACAGCACGGGGTTAGATACAGAGTAAAGCTCCCTCTACACTGTCCCCATCAAACACTCCCAGGACAGGTACAGCACGGGGTTAGATACAGAGTAATGCTCCCTCTACACTGTCCCCATCAAACACTCCCAGGACAGGTACAGCACATGGTTAGATACAGAGTAAAGCCCCCTCTACACTGTCCCCATCAAACACTCCCAGGACAGGTACTGCACGGGGTTCGAGACAGAGTAAAGCTCCCTCTACACTGTCCCCATCAAACACTCCCACGACAGGTACAGCACGGGGTTAGATACAGAGTAAAGCTCCATCTACACTGTCCCCAGCAAACACTCCCAGGACAGGTACAGCACGGGGTTAGATACAGAGTAAAGCTCCCTCTACACTGTCCCCATCACACACTCCCAGGACAGGTACAGCACGGGGTTAGATACAGAGTAAAGCTCCATCTACATTGTCCCCATCAAACACTCCTAGGACAGGTACAGCACGGGGTTAGATGCAGAGTAAAGCTCCCTCTACACTGTCCCCATCACACACTCCCAGGACAGGTACAGCACGGGGTTAGATACAGAGTAAAGCTCCCTCTACACTGTCCCCATCAAACACTCCCAGGACAGGTACTGCACGGGGTTAGATACAGATTAAAGCACCCGCTACACTGTCCCCATCAAACACTCCCAGGACAGATACAGCACGGGGTTAGATACAGAGTGAAGCTCCCTCTACACTGTCCCCATCAAACACTCCCAGGACAGGTACAGCACGGGGTTAGATACAGAGTAAAGCTCCATCTACACTGTCCCCAGCAAACACTCCCAGGACAGGTACAGCACGGGGTTAGATACAGAGTAAAGCTCCCTCTACACTGTCCCCATCAAACACTCCCAGGACAGATACAGCACGGGGTTAGATACGGAGTAAAGCTCCATCTACATTGTCCCCATCAAACACTCCTAGGACAGGTACAGCACGGGGTTAGATACAGAGTAAAGCTCCCTCTACACTGTCCCTATCACACACTCCCAGGACAGGTACAGCACGGGGTTAGATACAGAGTAAAGCACCCGCTACACTGTCCCCATCAAACACTCCCAGGACAGATAAAGCACGGGGTTAGATACAGAGTGAAGCTCCCTCTACACTGTCCCCATCAAACACTCCCAGGACAGGTACAGCACGGGGTTCGATACAGAGTAAAGCTCCCTCTACACTGTCCCCATCAAACACTCCCACGACAGGTACAGCACGGGGTTAGATACAGAGTAAAGCTCCATCTACACTGTCCCCATCAAACACTCCCAGGACAGGTACAGCACGGGGTTAGATGCAGAGTAAAGCTCCCTCTACACTGTCCCCATCACACACTCCCAGGACAGGTACAGCACGGGGTTAGATACAGAGTAAAGCTCCCTCTACACTGTCCCCATCAAACACTCCCAGGACAGGTACTGCACGGGGTTAGATACAGAGTAAAGCACCCGCTACACTGTCCCCATCAAACACTCCCAGGACAGGTACAGCACGGGGTTAGATACAGAGTAAAGCTCCCTCTACACTGTCCCCATCAAACACTCCCAGGACAGGTACAGCACGGGGCTAGATACAGAGTAAAGCTCCCTCTACACTGTCCCCATCAAACACTCCCAGGACAGTTACACCACGGGGTTAGATACAGAGTAAAGCTCCCTCTACACTGTCCCCATCAAACACTCCCAGGACAGGTACAGCACGGGGCTAGATAAGAATAAAGCTCCCTCTACACTGTCCCCATCAAACACTCCCAGGACACGCTGATCTGAAAGGTGACGATTGTGTTAGTGAAAGGATGAGGAATTTTGGGAAGCACAAACTGGGATTCCTGAGATGCGACTGGCTGAATCTGAACAGCTAAAGTTTCATACGGCAATGACATCTGTTTATTGCATATCACACACATGCCATTAAGTCACAAATCAACAGCACGCCGGCTGCCCATCTACAGATCCAGTCATCAAAATATGACATCTTGACTGTGGGTACTGATTGAGTTTCAGTGACACAGCTCAGCCTGGGAGGCCCTGGAGCTGGAACTGGTTTGATTCCCGCTTTTTCCCAGCCTCCATTTGACTCATCATTTCCCATTGTGTAAATTCCAAAAATGTCGTCTGAGGGAGAAGTGAGTGATTTTAAAGCAATTCCCTCTCAGACATTGCCCAAGATATATCTCTGATCCCAGCCTCTGCTCCTGCCCTCTCTCTCCTGTGTCATTCTCACACACTTTCTGCTTCACGTCTTTCTATCTCTTTTGCTCTTTTACTTCTGCATAGAAATGCAAAGAACAAAGAAGAACGAAAAGTACAGCACAGGAACAGGCCCTTCGGCCCTCCAAGCCCATGCCGACCATGCTGCCCGTCTAAACTACAATCTTCTACACTTCCGGGGTCATATCCCTCTATTCCCATCCTATTCATGTATTTGTCAAGATGTCCCTTAAATGTCACTATCGTCCCTGCTTCCACCACCTCCTCCGGCAGCGAGTTCCAGGCACCCACTACCCTCTGTGTAAAAAACTTGCCTCGTACATCTCCTCTAAACATTGCCCCTCGCACCTAAAACCCATGCCCCCTAGTAACTGACCCCTCTATCCTGGGAAAAAGCCTCTGACCATCCACTCTGTCTATGCTCTCATAATTTTGTAGACCTCTATCAGGTCGCCCCTCAACCTCCGTCGTTCCAGTGAGAACAAACCGAGTTTATTCAACCGCTCCTCATAGCTAATGCCCTCCATACCAGGCAGCATCCTAGTAAATCTCTTCTGCACCCTCTCTAAAGTCTCCACATCCTTCTGGTAGTGTGGCGACCAGAATTGAACACTATACTCCAAGTGTGGCCTAAATAAGGTTCTGTACAGAGTCTAGAAATACAGAATAAAGGAAAAATAGACACTGATAGTGAATGAAACAGAGAAGGAGATGGGGAGCGGGGAAGAATTACTGTGCATCAGAGTCGATTCACACACCTTGCTCACTCTCTGTGACTTTGCTCTTATTGTTGGACATGTGACAATTGTTGCCTCTGACCTTCTGTTCACAAACTCGCTCCCTTATGTTTCTCAATGATCTCCTTTTCTGCTATCTGCCGCTCGCTCTGTCCTTCACTCTCTCCGTCCCTCGCTCTGTCGCTCACTCTCTCTCTCCGTCCCTCGCTCTGTCGCTCACTCTCTCTCTCCATCCCTCGCTCTGTTCCTCACTCTCTCTCTCTCTGTCCCTCACTGTCGCTCACTCCCTCACTCTGTCCCTCACTCTGTCGCTCACTTTCTCTCTCCTTCTCTCGCTCTGTTCCTCACTCTGTCCCTCACTCTGTCCCTCACTCTGTTCCTCACTCTCTCACTCTGTCCCTCACTCTGTCCCTCACTCTCTCACTCAGTCCCTCACTCTGTCCCTCACTCTCTCACTCTGTCCCTCACTCTGGTCCTCACTCTCTCACTCAGTCCCTCGCTCTGTCCCTCACTCTCTCACTCAGTCCCTCGCTCTGTCCCTCACTCTCTCAGTCCCTCGCTCTGTCTCTCACTCTCTCTCTAACCCTCACTCTGTCGCTCACTCTCTCTCTCCTTCCCTCGCTCTGTTCCTCACTCTCACTCTGTTCCTCACTCTCTCTCTGTCCCTCACTCAGTCCCTCACTCTGTCTCTCTCTCCCTCTAACTCTCACTCTGTCGCTCACTCTCTCTCTCCTTCCCTCACTTTGTTCCTCACCCTCTCACTCTGTTCCTCACTCTGTCCCTCGCTCTCTCGCTCTGTTCCTCACCCTGCACCTCACTTCCTCTCTCCTTCTCTCACTCTGTCCCTCACTCTGTCCCTCACTCTGTCCCTCACTCTCTCTCTCTGTCCCTCACTCTGTCCCTCACTCTGTTCCTCACTCTCTCACTCTGTCCCTCACTCTGTTCCTCACTCTCTCTCTCCTTTCCTCGCTCTGTTCCTCACTCTCTCTCTCCTTCCCTCACTCTGTCCCTCACTCTGTCCCTCACTCTGGTCCTCACTCTCTCTCTAACCCTCACTCTGCCCCTCGCTCTCTCACCTTGTCCCTCGCTCTGCCGCTCACTCTCTCTCCTTCCCTCGCTCTGTTCCTCACTCTCTCTCTGTCCCTCGCTCTCACGCTCTCCCTCACACTCTTGCTCTGGTCCCTCACTCTGTCGCTCTCTCGCTCTGCCCCTCGCTCTCTCGCTTTGTCCCTCGCTCTGTCCCTCACTCTGTCCCTCGCTCTGTCCCTCGCTCTGTCCCTCGCTCTGTCCCTCACTCTGTCCCTCGCTCTGTTCCTCACTCTCTCACTCCGTCCCTCTCTCTGTCCCTCGCTCTCTCGCTCTGTCCCTCGCTCTGTTCCTCACTCTCTCACTCCGTCCGTCTCTCTGTCCCTCGCTCTCTCACTCTGCCCCTCGCTCTCTTGCTTTGTCCCTCGCTCTGTCCCTCACTCACTCACTCTGTCCCCCACTCTCTCGCTCTGCCCCTCAGCCTCTCGCTCTCTCACTCTGCCCCTCGCGCTCTCACTCTGCCCCTCGCTCTCTCGCTCTGTCCCTCGCTCTGCCCCTCGCTCTCTCGCTTTGTCCCTCGCTCTGCCCCTCGCTCTCTCACTCTGCCCCTCGCTCTCTTGCTTTGTCCCTCGCTCTGTCCCTCACTCACTCACTCTGTCCCTCACTCGCTCGCTCTGCCCCTCAGCCTCTCGCTCTCTCACTCTGCCCCTCGCGCTCTCACTCTGCCCCTCGCTCTCTCGCTCTGTCCCTCGCTCTGCCCCTCGCTCTCTCGCTTTGTCCCTCGCTCTGTCCCTCACTCTCTAGCTCTGCCCCTCGCTCTCTCGCTCTGCTCCCTCACTCACTCACTCTGTCCCTCATTGTCTTGCTCTGCCTCACATTCTATCAAAGGGGTATTTAGATAAAGACATGAAGGAGAAAAACCTTGGAGTAAATGTGGGGAAGAGCAGAGGGGCGGGACTAACTGGATTGTTCTTCACTGTCACAGAAACATAGAAAATTGAAGCAGGATGAGGCCATTCGGCCCTTCGAGCCTGTGATCATGACTGATGATCAAATTCAATACTCTGATCCTGCTTTGCCCATATCCCTTAATCCCTTTCGCCTCAAGAGCTATAGAAACAGAGTAAGAAGTCTTACAACATCAGGTTAAAGTCCAACAGTCTGTTTAACATTACCCTGGTGCTGGAAGACTTCTTACTGTGCCCACCCCAGTCCAACGCCGGCATTTTCACATTATAGAAACATAGAAAATAGGTGCAGGAGAAGGCCATTCGGCCCTTCGAGCCTACGCCATTCGATGTTATCATGGCTGATCCCACTCCCGCTTTCTCTCCATACCCCTTGATCCCTTTAGCCACAAGGGCCACGTCCAGCTCCCTCTTGAATATATCCGACGAACCGGCCCCAACAGCTTTCTGGGGTAGAGAATTCCACAAGGTCACAACTCTCTGAGAGAGGCAGTACTTCCTCATCATGTATATCTAATTTCTTCTGTGACTTACACATCTTTTTGGCCGCAGCTACTTTCTGTGGTAGTGAATTCCACAGATTCACCGCTGCCTGGGTGAAGAAATTTCTCCTCACCTCAGTCCTAAAAGGTTTATCCATTATTGTTAAACTATGACCTCGAGTTCTGGACTCCCCCACCATCGGGAACATTCTGAATCTATCCTGTCTGATCCAGTTGGAATTTTATACGTTTCTATGAGATTCCCTCTCACCCTTCTGAAAGCCAATGAATATAATCCTAACCGACTCAGTCTCTCCTCATGTGACAGTCCTGCCATCCCAGGAATCAGCCTGGTAAACCTTCGCTGCTCTCCCTCCATAGCAAGAACATCTTTCCTCAGATAAGGACACCAAAGCTGCCCACAATACTCCAGGATATTCTTTCAGTTTCTGCCTGTCCTATTCCCTCTCTCTTTCAACAATCTTTATTGTCTTAAGTAGGCTCACATTAACACTGCAATGAAGTTACTGTGAAAATCCCCTAGTCGCCACTTTCCGGCACCTGTTTGGGTACACAGAGGGAGAATTCAGAATGTCCAATTCACCTAACAGCAGGTGTTTCGGGACTTGTGCTAGGAAACCGGAGCACCCGGAGGAAACCCACGCAGACACGGGGAGAAGGTGCAGACTCCACACAGACAGTGACCCAAGCCAGGATCGAACCTGGGACCCTGGCGCTGTGAAGCCACAGTGCTAACCACTGTGTTACCGTCCCTCACGCACTGTTTAAATTGTCCCTGCGCCCCTCCCTCTCCATCTCTCTTCTCTGTGACCCCCCCCTGTATTCTCCCTGCTCCATATTTCTGAACATGTAGATACATTTAATATGTGTACAGTGTAAGTCACACAGCTCCGAGCTTACCCAGCCTCCGGTTCAATTTCATGGAATAAGAGTGATTTAATGTTTTCTTTTTAAGTCTGATCACTTTGTGTGGCTCTCTGTGGATTCTGTAACACCGGGATTCCTGATCCAGTCATGCAGTTCCAAACTGAGATTTAACCCGAATGTTTAAGGGTATCGGCAATGAACTGCTTGTTACAATCACTAAAGCTGATGCACGGATACACAGAAATAATCAGAAAGGCTAATGGAATGTTGCCCTTTATCTCAAGGGGACTTCAACACAAAAGAAAATTTATGCTTCAGTTGAACCGAGCTCTGGTTAGACCCCATTCCAAATTCTGTCTCCATTTCTGGTCTCAAAATTGATATATTGGCCTTGGGGGGTGGGGTGGGGTGGTGGGGGGAGGCGGGGGAAGCTCAGTGGAGATTCACCAGCATGATCGGGGGACCAAAGGAACAGTTTGGATAACAGGTTATACAGGCTTGGATTAGATTCCCCGTCGTGTCGAGTAAGGTCTCATCGGATACGTCAAAGTGATTGAGGCTCGAGGAGGTGGAGACTGCTGGGGACAGTCCAACACTAATGGTATATTTGCACTGTCAGAGGGTCAGTACTGAGGGAGTGCCGCACTGTCAGAGGGTCAGTACTGAGGGAGCGCTGCACTGTCAGAGGGTCAGTACTGAGGGAGTGCTGCACTGTCAGAGGGTCAGTACTGAGGGAGTGCCACGCTGTCAGAGGGTCAGTACTGAGGGAGTGCCGCACTGTCAGAGGGTCAGTACTGAGGGAGTGCCGCATTGTCAGAGGGTCAGTACTGAGGGAGCGCCGCACTGTCAGAGGGTCAGTACTGAGGGAGTGCTGCACTGTCAGAAGGTCAGTACTGAGGGAGTGCCGCACTGTCAGAGGGTCAGTACTGTACTGAGGGAGTGCTCCTGTGTCAGAGGGTCAGTACTGAGGGAGTGCTCCTGTGTCAGAGGGTCAGTTCTGAGGGAGTGCTGCACTGTCAGAGGGTCAGTGCTGAGGGGGTGCTGCACTGTCAGAGGGTCAGTACTGAGAGAGTGCTGCACTGTCAGAGGGTCAGTACTGAGGGAGTTCTGCACTGTCAGAGGGTCAGTACTGAGGGAGTGCTGCACTGTCAGGGGGTCAGTACTGAGAGAGTGCTGCACTGTCAGAGGGTCAGTACTGAGGGAGTGCTGCACTGTCAGAGGGTCAGTACTGAGGGAGTGCCGCACTGTCAGAGGGTCAGTACTGAGGGAGTGCTGCACTGTCAGAGGGTCAGTGCTGAGGGGGTGCTGCACTGTCAGAGGGTCAGTACGAGGGAGTGCTGCACTGTCAGAGGGTCAGTACTGAGGGAGTGCCGCACTGTCAGAGGGTCAGTGCTGAGGGGGTGCTGCACTGTCAGAGGGTCAGTACTGAGAGAGTGCTGCACTGTCAGAGGGTCAGTACTGAGGGAGTGCTGCACTGTCCGAGGGTCAGTACTGAGGGAGTGCTGCACTGTCAGAGGGTCAGTACTGAGGGAACGCTGCACTGTCAGTGGGTCAGTACTGAGGGAGTGCCGCACTGTCAGAGGGTCAGTACTGAGGGAGTGCTGCACTGTCAGAGGGTCAGTACTGAGGGAGTGCCGCACTGTCAGAGGGTCAGTACTGAGGGAGTGCCGCACTGTCAGAGGGTCAGTACTGAGGGAGTGCCGCACTGTCAGAGGGTCAGTACTGAGGGAGTGCCGCACTGTCAGAGGGTCAGTACTGAGGGAGCCCCGCACTGTCAGAGAGTCAGTACTGAGGGAGCGCTGCACTGTCAGAGAGTCAGTGCTAAGGGAGCAGATCGCTGTTAGAATACTGAAGGGCCTTGCTGTGTGAAAATTGACTGCTTGTTGGCTGTATCAGTGACGACACCAGGAGATTAATCTCTCTGGCTGGAAAGTGTTTTGAGATGCACTGACATCATTAGGTGCGCTGTTGGAATGGGATTTTGTTCTTTAACATTCATCACCGTGAAACACATGTTCACAGTAACTTTATTGCAGTGTTAATCTATGCCTACCTGTGACTCGGATAAAGATTTTTATATTTTTTAAATTTTTTAGAATACAATCATTATTTTTTTCCAATTAAGGGGCAATTTAGCGTGGCCAATTCACCTACCCTGCACATCTTTTGGGTTGTGGGGGCGAAACCCACGCAGACACGGGGAGAATGTGCAAACTCCACATGGACAGTGACCCAGGGCCGGGATTCGAACCCGGGTCCTCAGCGCCGTAGGCAGCAATGCTAACCACTGTGCCACCGTGTTGCCCTGATAAAGATTATTATTCAGTAAAACAATAGGGCTGGAGAAAAGTCTCTCTGTCCAGGAACTTCATCCCCAGCAATAATCACTCTCCCGAATGTGGGAGTGTCAAAAGCAGGAGAGAAAGAGCGTGCGAGGAAGAGAGAGAGTGAGCGATTGCTTGGTTGAGAAGTGTTGGGTTCTCTGAGAGTGAAAATTATGGTCTGTGCACTTGATACCCTCACTTCCAATTCAGGAAAAGGTAAAAATAGAAGCATTAATGCTAGATATCCACAGCTGATGGGAAGCACAGATTCTATTTTAATTGCACCACAGAAAGATTCAAATGGGTAGGTCGAGGAAACTATTTTCTCTGGACAGTGAATCCACAAAATGGGGAAAAGCTGTCAAATAGAGCCCAGAGGAGCGGACTCGAGGTACTAAAAATACAAAGAATTGCACTTTTAAAAATTTCATTTTTACGGGATGTGGGCTTCACTGGCGAGGCTAGAATGGTCACCCATCCCTAATTGCCCTCGGTAAGGTTAGGTAAGGACAGCAGATTTTCTTCCCTAAAGGGCATTAGCGAACCAGCTGGGTTTGTTTTTGACAACAATCGATTTATAGTCACCATTCGACTTTTGATTCTAGATATTTGCTGGATTCCATTTCCACCATCTGCTGTGGCAGGATTTGAACCTGGGTTCCCAGAGCATGACCTTGGGTTGTCGGGATCACCAGTCCAGTGACAATACCCCACCACCGCCCCACTATAGCAGCCTTGGGCTGCCCTATGTATCTTTGAAGTTGTAATCGCTGTGTAATGCACAGCAAGATCACACAGCAACAAGATACCCGATCAGAAAGTCTGTTTTATTAATGTTAGGTGAGGAATTAATGTCCAGAATGTCAGGGGCAACTCTCCTGCTCTTCCTTATATCGTGGATATGGTGTCGTTTGCACCCACCTGAGATTGCAGACCAGGCTCCAGTTTGGATTTAGACTTTTGTTTATTGTCACGTGTACCGACAGTGAAATGTATTTTTCTGCGAGCAGCTCAACAGATCATTAAATACATGGGAAGAAATGGGAATAAAAGAAAATACATAATAGGGCAACACGAGGTACACATTGTAAATACATAAACACAGGCATCGGGTGAAGCATACAGGGTGTAGTGTTAATGAGGTCAGTCCATAAGAGGGTTGTTTAGGAGCCTGGTAACAGCGGGGAAGAAGCTGTTTTTGAATCTGTTTGTGCGTATTCTCAGCCTTCTGTATCTCCTGCCCGATGGAAGAAGTTGGAAGAGTGGGTAAGCCGGGTGGGAGGGGTCTTTGATTATGCTGCCCGCTTTCCCCAGGCAGCGGGAGGTGTAGATGGAGTCAATGGATGGGAGGCAGGTTCATGTGACGGACTGGGCTGTGTTCACGACTCTCTGAAGTTGATCATTCTCCTACAGTTCAGCATTCCCTCTGTGCTTTGTGGTCAGTCGGAGTGTCGATTATGTGCTGCAATTTCTGGAGTGTGAATATCTGAGGCCAGAGTATTTATTACTCACTGAACCTTCTTGTGTCCCTGTGTTTCGCTGAAGTGTTCAGCAGTTTGCACCATTGGTGAGTTTCTGGAGAGTGAGAGGAGTGTGAGGAGAGGGTGAGGAGAGGGTGGGGAGAGCGTGAGGAGTGGGTGCAACACCCACAAGTTTCAGCACTAAGGCTGTCCATTTACAATATTTATCACAGAAAAATACAGAGTTTGTGAAAATGAGGTTCAATGTTAAATCAGATCTCTGCAGCATCAAAAGAGTGAATAGATTGATGTGACACAGTGCCTGTGTGACTGAGGCAGCAAGGGGCTTTGATTACTGTGGATATAAAGTAATCTTGACTCTAATTGAGGTTGGTCTTCCCAACATTTGAAATTATGTGAAAATTACCACAAACTGAAGTGTTATATTTCTTCCTCACTCTGTACATCAGCAAATATTAATAATTAATCTCCCTTTCACCAACAGTTCAAAACAGTTAAGGGAGAAGATGTAAAAAAATGTAAAAGATTTCACAAGACTGTAAATGATTTAATTTTTTTAATAATCTTTATTGTCACAAGTAGGCTTACATTAACACTGCAATGATGTTACTGTGAAAAGCCCCTAGTCGCCACACTCCGGCGCCTGTTCGGGTCACAGAGGGAGAATTCAGACTGTCCAAATTACCTAACAAGCACGTCTTTCGGGACTTGTGGGAGGAAACCAGAGCACCCGGAGGAAACCCACGCAGTTACGGGGAGATCGTGCAGACCCCACACAGACAGTGACCCACACCGGGAATCAAACCTGGGGCCCTGGCGCTGTGAAGCAACAGTGCTAACCACTATGCTACCGTGCTGCCCATGGGAGGGAGTGGGATAACTTGATCTTGGTTTCGGACAATGCTTGGCACAACATCGATGGCCGAAGGGCCTGTTCTGTGCTGCACTGTTCTATGTTCTATGTTTCTGGTTCCTACATTCACCCAAGTGGAAGGGGCCTGTCCAGGATGAGGTGGGAGGGGCCTATCCAGGGTGTGGTGGGAGGGGCCCAGTCCAGTGTGTGGTGGGAGGGGCCTAGTCCAGGGTGTGGTGGGAGGAGCCAGTCCAGGGTGTGGTGGGAGGGGCCCAGTTCAGGGTGTGGTGGTGGGAGGAGCCCAGTCCTGTGTGTGGTGGTGGGAGGGGCCTAGTCCAGTGTGTGGTGGTGGGAGGGGCCAGTCCAGTGTGTGGTGGTGGGAGGGGTCAGTCCAGTGTGTGGTAGGAGGGGGCAGTCCAGGGTGTGGTGGGAGGGGCCCAGTCCAGTGTGTGGTGGTGGGAGGGGCCAGTCCAGTGTGTGGTGGGAGGGGCCAGTCCAGTGTGTGATGGTGGGAGGGGCCCAGTCCAGTGTGTGGTAGGAGGGGGCAATCCAGGGTGTGGTGGGAGGGGCCCAGTCCAGTGTGTGGTGGTGGGAGGGGCCAGCCCAGTGTGTGGTGGGAGGGGCCAGTCCAGTGTGTGGTAGGAGGGGGCAGTTCAGGGTGTGGTGGGAGGGGCCCAGTCCAGTGTGGGGTGGTGGGAGGGGCCCAGTCCAGTGTGTGGTGGTGGGAGGGGCCAGTCCGGTGTGTGGTGGTGGGAGGGGCCCAGTCCAGTGTGTGGTGGTGGGAGGGGCCAGTCCAGTGTGTGGTGGTGGGAGGGGCCAGTCCAGAGTGTGGTGGGAGGGGCCTAGTCCAGTGTGTGCTGGTTGGAGGGGCCTAGTCCAGTGTGTGCTGGTTGGAGGGGCCTAGTCCAGTGTGTGCTGGTTGGAGGGGCCTAGTCCAGTGTGTGGTGGTGGGAGGGGCCTAGTCCAGTGTGTGGTGGTGGGAGGGGCTTAGTCCAGGGTGTGGTGGTGGGAGGGGCCTAGTCCAGGGTGTGGTGGGAGGGGCCTAGTCCAGTGTGTGGTGGTGGGAGGGGCTTAGTCCAGGGTGTAGTGGGAGGGGCCTAGTCCAGGGTGTGGTGGGAGGGGCCAGTCCAGGGTCTGGTAGGAGGGGCCTAGTCCAGTGTGTGCTGGTGGGAGGGGCCTAGTCCAGTGTGTGGTGGTGGGAGGGGCCTAGTCCAGTGTGTGGTGGTGGGAGGGGCCTAGTCCAGTGTGTGGTGGTGGGAGGGGCCCAGTCCAGTGTATGGTGGTGGGAGGGGCGTGGTCCAGGGTGTGGTGGTGGGAGGGGCCTAGTCCAGGGTGTGGTGGGAGGGGCCTAGTCCAGGGTGTGGTGGGAGGGGCCAGTCCAGGGTGTGGTGGGAAGGGCCTAGTCCAGGGTATGGTGGGAGGGGCCTAGTCCAGTGTGTGGTGGTGGGAGGGGCCTAGTCCAGGGTATGGTGGGAGGGGCCTAGTCCAGTGTGTGGTGGTGGGAGGGGCCTAGTCCATTGTGTGGTGGTGGGAGGGGCCTAGTCCAGTGTGTGGTGGTGGGAGGGGCCTAGTCCAGTGTGTGGTGGTGGGAGGGGCCTGGTCCAGTGTGTGGTGGTGGGAGGGGCCCAGTCCAATGTGTGGTGGTGGGAGGGGCCTAGTCCAGTGTGTGGTGGTGGGAGGGGCCTAGTCCAGTGTGTGGTGGTGGGAGGGGCCTAGTCCAGGGTGTGGTGGTGGGAGGGGCCCAGTCCAGTGTGTGGTGATGGGAGGGGCCTAGTCCAGTGTGTGGTGGTGGGAGGGGCCTAGTCCAGGGTGTGGTGGTGGGAGGGGCCCAGTCCAGTGTGTGGTGATGGGAGGGGCCTAGTCCATGACATATCGTATAGGCTGGCGATGCCCATCAAAACAAAGGACACGTAACCAGTCGCTCCCCAAAATATTCGGTCCCGGTCCCTGCATTAGAACCAACGGGAGTTGAACAGACTGCTGCCCATGCATTACCGGAGTCACGGTGGTCCCCACAATGTTTAAAGGCTCCCCAGTGTAGGTCACCAATCCTGCATTCGTATCGCGAAGCGTCAGCGACAGGATCCCGGCACGGAGCTGCCAAAACGTACGGAAGACCACAGTGGAGACGGCTGACCGTGCATCCACCTCCATCGTCACCGGAAACCCATTGACCTGCAGTGTGACCGGATCAACGCAACATCTGGAGCTGTAACGCAATTCAGCTTTATAATAATAACCTTTATTGTCACAGGTAGGCTTACATTAACACCGCAATGAAGTTACTGTGAAAATCCCCTAGTCGCCACATTCCGGCACCTGTTCGGGTACACAGAGGGAGAATTCAGAATGTCCAATTCACCTAACAGCACGTCTTTCAGGACTGTGGGAGGAAACCGGAGCACCCGGAGGAAACCCACGCAGACACGGGGAGAACATGCAGACTCCGCACAGACAGTGACCCAAGCCGGGAATCGAACCCAGGACCCCAGAGCTGTGAAGCAGCAGTGATAACCACTGTGCTACCGTGCTGCCCATATCGGGCATTCCTTGTCATTCAGGTTGACCACAGGCAAGGCGCTGCTTCATGGCAATCTGGGCGGCTGGCGTTGACATCATCACTCGCTCCCCGGTGCCTGGGATCTGCGAAGGGCCAGAACATCTGCAGCATTGCCGGGGATAAGGACGTCCTACTGAAACACAGGCTCACACTCTGCAGAGCTCGCCTCCAAACAAGGACAGGTACAATGCCATGCCTTGGTGAAACGCAGACCCCCGCAGCAGGGCGGGGCAGCCTGACGGCTACACCACGATGCCTGTGATGACATTGGCAGACCGGAGGGTCCGGCCTGTTAAGGGTTTCTTGCCCAGGGGCAGAAGCACCTTCAGCAGTTGGTATTGGTGCAGGGGCAGAGGTGTAGGGGGCTCTGAGCGGCTGCGCACCCCTGGAATGTCCTGAGTGGAGGTTCCCGGAGTGTCCGGCTGACACTCTGTGAATGGCAGAGGGCCCCAGACTGACTCCTGCAGGGGAGGGGGCCCCTGGACGGGAGTCGAGGTGCCTCATTTCCATGTGGATAACTTCCTGATGGCGCCCACCAGAGTGTGTGGCCATGGTATGTGCAGGGCCGAATGCAGATCCAGCAGCACCTGCTGGACCAGGGTCTCCATGGTAACCTCGAGGGGTTTGCATGTCGGAGTCACAACATCAGACAGAAGAATGGGGGCGGACTTCTCCCCCGTGATCTCTAACGTGCAGAGAGACTTCCGATGCGCTGCCCGATGTTCCGCTGCCTCTCTTCACCAGTCAGCTGGCAGCTGCTTCAGAGCCTCATTGTCTGAGTGGGATTGAGCGAGAGGCTGGTCTCCGGCAACCCTCCGAGTGCCAGAGTCCTGGGCTATCCCGGCCTCCAGCTGCTGCAGGGATATGTCCGTGGGGTGTTCTCCAGAACGCGACCCTGAGTGTAACCTTGAACCACTCCATACTGAGGTGTAGGTCTCTGCGCTGGTGGTGGGGGAGGATAATCGCTGTGATAGTTCTTCCTGAGCCGTGCAGATAGGGCAGCACGGTAGCATGGTGGTTAGCATAAATGCTTCACAGCTCCAGGGTCCCAGGTTCGATTCCCGGCTGGGTCACTGTCTGTGCGGAGTCTGCACGTCCTCCCCATGTGTGCGTGGGTTTCCTCCGGATGCTCCGGTTTCCTCCCACAGTCCAAAGATGTGCGGGTTAGGTGGATTGGCCATGCTAAATTGCCCGTAGTGTCTTAAAAAGTAAGGTTAAGGGGGGGGGGGGTTGTTGGGTTACGGGTATAGGGTGGATACGTGGGTTTGAGTAGGGCGATCATTGCTCGGCACAACATTGAGGGCCGAAGGGCCTGTTCTGTGCTGTACTGTTCTATGTTCTATGTGCTCCAGGGACTCGGAGAGCTGCTAGCTGGGCTACCTGGGGGCTGAAGCTGATTCAGAGTTGCGGCTCTCGGGGTGAGCTGCAGGATTGGGTAAAGCGATGAAGATCTGTAGCAGGTCGTTGGGAGTGGCCAGGCTCTGTGTCGCCACAGGTGCGATCCCAGCCCTCGGCGGCCAGCTCTGCTGTAGCCTCCTCGAATTTAGTGAGGGCAATGATCTCCCCTCCCTCCCCCTCTCTGAGCTCGCTCTCGCTCGTTGTCAACAGGTTTGGCCTGTGTGGGCGTTGGGTTAAATGCATGTCCCTTGTGAGTGGTGCATCCGATCCAGGAGGGGCAGAGATTGGTGTTCGAGCAACGCGGTTGTGAAAGTTTTGTTGAGAGAATGAATGTTGATATGTGTCCCATGACTGAACATGTGCAATCTGTGCAGAGAGTAGTGGTTTGAGTACATGATGCTGTGCTGAGAGTTTGATAGAGGAGGGAACTGAGTGAGGACTTACTGCGGAAGAGCTGATGAGATGATCTATCCGCTTCCTGAAGTGGATGGCTCTTCACGGACAGGGTACAGCCGTGCTGACCTCCTGGACAACGGTCTCCCAGTGAGAGAGGTTTGTCTGCTTTCTTCAGCTATCCCTGGGCAGAGCACAGGTCAGTGGGCATGGACATCTCGAATGAAAGCCTTAAGGCCTTACCGGTGAAATCTGATGTTGTCTTCTCCGTGAGGTTACTACCTACCTCCTCGCTCTGGGTGCTGACATCCTGCAGTTCTGGTGGAGATAGATGGGCTGTAGGGAGAATGATACGGGTGCAGGACTAGTGTTGAAATATGGTACCGGTATCTTCAAACCTGCCAGCTGACATCGGGCAGACAAATCAGCTGCCAGGTGCTTCGGAGGAGAACTTGCCTGTCCATAATGAATCAGCTTCCAAGCACTGAATCTGCCGCGGGATCTTGCCATGCTGGCCAATGGGGAAGGCAGTGCCGGAGCTGCCTGCAACCCCACTTAGTCTTAAAAACCCAACCGTTTACTGTGGATCGCTGTTTCTGACCTCACCTCAAGTTTTTATTGAATTGTACATTTTGTGAGGCCACGAAGAATCCAACTTTGACACTGAATTCTGACAGCTTGGAGGAAAATGCCCTTAACTCGCCCAGGAGCTGTCTATGCTGCCCACCATACAGGACTATGTGCCGAACCTTGGATGGTACCGGGTCTGTCTGGGTCCACTCGCGGATCCGCGATGCCGTGAGAGGCGAGGAGTCCATAAAATTCAGGATCGCGATACATCACCCATCGTGGGGGTCACAAGGGACCGGTCGACAATCGGCTCAGTGCATCGACATTCGCTATCTGGGTCCCTGTTTTATGCTCGAAAGAATATCTGTAGGCAGCGAGCAGCAAAGCCCAGCGCTGGATCCGTGCGGAAGCAATGGGCGGTATTGGCTTATCCTCTCAGAAAAGTCCCAGCAGAGGCTTATGATCAGTCACGATAGTGAAGTGGCGGCCTTACACGTACTGGTGGAAACGTTTCACAGCAAAGACCACCGCCAGGCCCTCCTTTTCAATCTTGTTGGACAGAAAGGCCCCGATAACCATAGCGGAGGCAACTCCACACGGTAAGCAAAGGCTTTGCAGGATCATAGTGGGTTAGTAACCCAGACGACGACAACTGTTGCTTCACCTGCTGAAAAGTGGTTTCTTGCAGCCGACCCAAACCCAGGTGGTGATTCTTCTTCAACAGAAGGTGCAATGGGGCCAGCGTAGTTACCAGTTTGGGGAGGAACTTTCCGGAGTAATTTATGAGGCCGAGAAAAGAACAAAGACCCAAAGCGTCAGTCGGGGCGGGGGCCTGTTGAATTGCGCGCACCTTCTCTGCGACGGGGTGCAAACCTTTGCGTTCCACCCTATAACCAAGGTAGACCACTTCCTTCACCAGAGAGACGTACTTCGTGTGACGTGAACGGACTCCAGCCCTTGATAAGGGTCTAAGCACAGCCTCCAAATTATCCAAATGTTCCTGCTCCAAAACTTCCGTTATCAAGACGTTGTCTAAGTAGACAGCGACACGCAGTAAACCTCTCAAGATGCTCTCCATGACGTGTTGAAAGATAGTGCAGGCAGACGGCACTCCAAAGGGTAACCGTGTATATTCATACAGGCCCCTGAGTGTATTGATAGTCACATATGGCCGGGAGGCAGGGCCCAACTCCAGCTGCAGGTAGGCGCGACTCATATCTAACTTTGTGAAGGAGAATCCGCCTGTAAACTTCGTGTCGAGATCTTCTATGCGGGGCATTGGATATCGGTCGAGCCGGGAAGCTGTATTCACTGTAAGTTTATAGTCGGCGCACAAGCAAACTGTGGCACCTACCTGGCTTCATTACAGGTACAACTGGCGCTGCCCAGTCAGCGAAATGGACAGGCCTGATAATACCCAAGGACTCCAAACCAGTGAGCACTGCTTCTACTTTTCCAGCAAGGCATAAGGCAGCGGGCGCATGCGGAAATAGTACAGTTTGGATTCCGGGTCAACCTGAATACGGCCCCTTTTATCTACCCCAAACCTGGCTGGAATGCACCTGGGTACCGTCCTAGCACCCCAGTCAACCCTCCAGAAACTGTTTGGAGGATGTGCTGCCACTGCAGCCGCAAATGGCGCAACCAGTCCCGACCCAACAGGCTGGGCCCGTGGCCGCGCACCACGATAAGCGGGAAACGCCCCTCCTGGCGTCCATAAGCAACAGGGATCATCGTAGTTCCTGCAATGTCCAATGGTTCCCCCGTGTAGGTGGCCAACCTGGTCTGTGTGTCGGTTAATGAAAGGGTCTGTATACCCTGCTTGATGTGGTCGAATGTCCTCTGGGCGATCACGGAGACCGCTGCTCCCGTGTCCAACTCCATCTCAAGCGGGTGACCATTGACCGGTACTGTCACTTTAATGGGGCCACACAATGCAGCTGCAGGCAGTCATCCTCCGTCTCCACATCCTCGGGAGTAGTCCCCGGAGGTTCATCCAAATGGAAGGTATGGCCGCTGGGCTGGGCCCAGCTCTTGCCAGAAAGATGGCACCTCTGATGTGGTCAGGACCGACATCCATGCCGGTGCCGGCACACACAAATCCAATACCAACACGGCTCCTCATCCATTGGTTCTGGAGAAGGTTTCCTCTGGGGTGGAACTTCTGACAGCCACCAGTGTAATCCTTACGGCGCTCCATCCAAGGTACGGCAGGGGTACGGGGAGACACTTTTGGGCGGAAGGGTTTGCACCCTTAAGCATGCACCTCCATTCCCTGTAGCTCCTACACTCTCCGTTCTGCACTCTCTCGGGACAACGCTATTTAGATAGCCTGTTGAAAGATCAATATTGGCTCAGCAAACAGTTTCCTCTGGGTGGGCGTGTTGTTGATGCTGCAAACCAAACGGTCTCGTAACATTTCTGACAAAGTGTCACCATAGTCAGAGTACTCCGCAATCCTGCGCAGCCTGGATAAGACCACAGTGAGGGATTCTCCAGGGATCTTCTCTGCGGTATTAAACCGGTAATGCTAGACTATCGTGGATGGGATTGGGTTAAAATGTTGCCCCACCAAGTTCACAAGTTCATCAAATGTTTTACTATCAGGTGCGGCTGGGTACATAAGGCTTCTTATCACCCCAAACGTATGTGTGCCAGAGGCGGTGAGCAAAATGACCACCATTGTTTTCGCCCAGAAGTAGGAACACATCTGTCGTGCATACTGATTCCAACTTTCCAGGGCAGCATCAAAGACATCCAAACGTCCATAAAGAGGCACGGTACAACGGGAAAAAACTTCCAACCTGTACCCGACAAAAAATCCAGGGAGATGGCTTCAGCAGCCAACCAACTTTAACCCTCATCGCCAGTTTTGTGAGGGCCATGAAGAATCTAGCACAAGTTTGTAGAGGCAAACAGAAAGTAACTTTATTTACAACAATATGTACACTGCAGGAGGAGTTCACCATTGCTTCCTTCTCCAGCTGGTACCACACTGGCCAGCTCTATTTATCCAACTACAACTACTAGTGATTGCCCTGCCCCCCTCATTGGAGGAGCTCATGTTCAACAAGAGTCATGTGTTAACCAATTATCCCCAGCCAATAGGATCCGGGCAGGTTATAACAGTCCATGGATCCTATTCCAGGAGCCTCGATTTTGTAAACCAGACTGTCATGTGGCACTTTGTCAAACACTTTCTTGAAATCCATAGACAACATCTACTGCATTCTCTTCAATAATCTTAGAAGGGACTATGCTATATAATTAATATCCGACTCTGTTCAACAATCAAACCTATCCCAGGAGCTCACTCTGACCCTGGTTAACAATACCAGGGACTTCAGGTGACCTTCACCCCAATCAGAAACCTCAAAGCAATTCAGTGAATCAGCATTAACCTAGATGCAGCCTTGCGTAAATGCTCCTCCTGAACCTAGTCAGATCAATAAGTCATCTGCATATGTGTAGTCCTTTCATTGTTTTCTGAATCTTATTTGATCCGCGTTTCTCTTGTTTGAAAACTGAGTTCATTGAACCTATCTAGGTAATTGACATGCTTTGAATCTGGAATTTAGTGTGAAACTCTCCCTTCTCAAACAGCAATACCACCCACCATGGGCTCAAAACTGAGCAACATCTTCTAACGGAGGCCTAACTAAGATCTTGTACAAAGACAAAATGATGTGCTTTGAGCTTTGGTGAGATGTCCTTGTTACGATCCCACTTGATGTGATAACTGGACGGGAAGACCCCAGATTGGAACACCGGTTCAAAGGACCATAACATTTTTTAATGAAGGGTGGAGGAACAGAATCACAGGACCGCTAATTAGTTTTAACAATAAGAAAAAAAATGATTAAACATGAAAAAATTGGATTATTATACAATACGCTTTTACCCTTCTCTCCCCTTAGCCAAACAACTACACACATGTTTTAGGATGAACACAGATTACAAAGTGCATCTTAATCTACACTGAGATCTACACATTAACACAAAGTCCCTTTTAAGCACACAAGGGCAGCATGGTAGCATGGTGGTTAGCATCAATGCTTCACAGCTCCAGGGTCCCAGGTTCGGTTCCCGGCTGGGTCACTGTCTGTGCGGAGTCTGCACGTCCTCCCCATGTGTGCGTGGGTTTCCTCCGGGTGCTCCGGTTTCCTCCCACAGTCCAAAGATGTGCAGGTTAGGTGGATTGGCCATGCTAAATTGCCTGTAGTGTCCTAAAAAAGTAAGGTTAAGGGGGAGTTGTTGGGTTACGGGTATAGGGTGGATACGTGAGTTTGAGTAGGGTGATCATTGCTCGGCACAACATCGAGGGCAGAAGGGCCTGTTCTGTGCTGTACTGTTCTAAGATGACTGTGGGCAAATACCCTCTCCATTCTGAACCCCAAGAACATGTTTGTGGATGTCTCCTCAGAGTCCCCCAGATGATTGTCACATGAGAGTTTCCAAACTCCACTCCCAAAAAACACACTATGAAATCTTCTCTCATAATTATGCTTTCCTTAATCGGTTTGCAATCTGAAATCCAGACCCGGTTTTCCAACTGACGCATTTAAACAAAGATTCCACTCCAATTTAAACAGCAAATCCAGTCCAGGATTTTTCACCAACTCCTTTAGGATTTCTTTGTCTTGACCGCTGAGCAGACTGCTCACAATTGCTTTAACTCTTGATTCCCAGATTGTATTCAAATGGCATCAAATGTTTGATTTACCTTTGAAGGCTGCTGTCCCACTTTAAATCTGATTACTGCAATTGTCTCTTTAACTCCGAACACATTGTTTCCTCCTCCTTGAATTCTTCTGAATAATACTTTGGTCTCTGTTCACTCAACGTGAACCTTCTTGGACACTTCATATCTCTAGTTTCCTCAACTATCTGGACTTTAGATTTCCTGCATATGTTTTGCAATAATAATAATCTTTATTAGTGTCACAAGTAGGCTGACATTTCATTGCAATGAAGTTACTGTGAAAATCCTCGAGTCACTACACTCCGGTGCCTGTTTGGGTAGACTGAGGGAGAATTCAGAATGTCCAATTCGTTATCGATTACGCGGTTGTGTGGCTTTTCTTCCAGCAAAGCTGAGAGAGATGTTTCCTCTCTAGCCTTCAAAATCAACTGCTACTAGTAGAGTTGTGAGAGCTATCTTCACTCTCACTCTCTATATTTAACTGCAATCACATTAGTCATACTAAAACTTAAAAGCTTTCCTACCTTACAAGGCCCGAGTGCTAAGCAACCACTGCTGGTGTAGTTATTCTGCATGCTGTAGCCCTCTATAAGCACAATAGAAACATTGTTGGAATCTAACGAAGCCCACACATACAAACACCTTTGTCCAGCGTGAATCTAACTATAGGTTTTACACTTCCAGGCACAGAGACATTAAACCCACTTAAAATATACCTTACGTCTAATGTTTACTAATACAAATATAAATCCCTTAAAGCTACCTTTGGTTTCCTAACTTCCTAAAAATACAGTTGAGAATGATGTTTTGCTTTAGCGATCAGTTCCTGGCATTATATATGAACCTTTAGAGAAGGGTACATTACGACACACAAATTTCTATTGTTCACAACTGGTTTTAGAACAAAGAAAAGTACAGCACAGGAACAGGCTCTTCAACCCTCCAATCCTGCGCCGACCATGCTGCCCGTCTAAACTAAAAAAATTTACACGTCCGGGGTCCGTATCGCTCTATCCCCATCCTAATTCATGTATTTGTCAAGACGCCCTTTAAACTATTGTCCCTGCTTCCACCACCTCCTTCGGCAGCGAGTTCCAGGCACCCACTACCCTCTGTGTAAAAAACTTACCTTGTACATCTCCTCTAAGCCTTGTCCCTCGCACCTTAAACCTATGCCCCCTAGTAATTGACCCCTCTACCCTGGGAAAAAGTCTAGTTCTGTAGGGTGGATTGATATTCCCCATCCACAATACTCCATTTGTCAAACAGTGGCCCATTTCTCCAACTCATTGATATCTGCCTGTGGGAGTTAACCATCACTCTCACAGGTATCTTTGTATCATCCAAAAACTTTCAGATCATTTCCCCAACTCCTGCGTCTGGGTTATTAGTCAAATAGCAAAGAGTCATAACACCAGTCCCTGTGGGACACGTTGGTGACTAGTTTCTGAATTGATCCAGATCCATTGATATCCACTTTCTCCTCGAGGACATTAAACCCATTCCCCATCCAATGCAGCAGATCACCACCAATTCAGAAGATTTTATCATTTAAAGAAGCATTTTGTGAGGTATATTAATCAAAGTATTTTTGAAAGTCTGGCGGTGAGGCCGCGCCACATTTCTGCCTCACCCCGTCAGCGGGAAGCTCCGTCACTCCGCCGGCTGGTCAATCGGGTTTCCCATTGTGGGGTAGCCCCACAGCGTCTGGAAACCCCCCGGGATGCCGGCAAAACGGAGCATCCCGCCATCAGAATGGGTGTTTAATGAATTCCCTGAACTACAAACCTGCCAACTTTTTTTAAAAGTTCAACCTTACTGATGAGACTGAACATTCTTCTTCAGATGTTGTGATGGGGGCCCAGATAAGACCTTCTCGATTCATTTCGTTATTCAAGGTATTCATAAGATCAATGGGCATCTTCCTAATTCCTGATAATACACCTACCACTCACACCACCCTCACCACTCCAACCACTCTATTTCTCTCTATAATCTTTATTATTGTCACAAGTAGGTTTACATTAACACTGTAATGAAGTTGCTGTGAAAAGCCCCTAGTCGCCACACTCCGGTGCCTGTTCGGGTACACCGAGGGAGAATTCAGAATGTCCAAAGTACCTTACAGCGTCTTTCGGGACTTGTGGGAGGAAACCGGAGCACCCGGAGGAAACCCACGCAGACACATGGAGAACGTGCAGACTCCGCACAGACAGTGACGCAAGCCGGGAATCGAACCTGGAACCCTGGCGCTGTGAAGCAACAGTGATAACCATTGTGTTACCATGCCGCCACTCCCACCACACTCCCCTTCCTGCTCAATTGATTCTTTTTCTCTCTCTGTTGAACACTGTGATAAACACGGCTGACACAAAACAGTGTTGTGGACAGTATACGGATATTTTAGTTTCCCGTGGTCCTGGATATATTCAAGTCATCATTCCTCCCTGAATTGCAGCGAGTACATGTCACTGACTATAACACTCATGGGAATATCTGGAGGATGTGCCAGGCTCCATCGAAATGCAAATCTCCTTTTTCCTTTGTCAGTTTGTCACAGACGAGTCCAAACCGAATAGATGAAAGGAAACAATGTTTGTTGAGAAGCAATAATCTTCACAATACAGAGCAGATCCCAGCCTGCCTGCTCTGTCCATTCCATATAGAACTCAATCATGAATGACTTTGGGTTCCTCGCTCCCTTGGCGGGGGCTCTGATACTCAGCGAGACTCATGGGGCGACTGATTGCTCCAATCCTATCCATCTCGTGTGAGTTATAACAACTTCCCTTCTTCCATCCCTTCTCCGATCCTCTTTCCTTCCTTCCTTCCTGCTGTGGTTGTGGCCAAGGCTCCTGTGAACGGGTTAAGTGTGAGAAAGGGAATCACTGCACGTTTATTTGAACAGTCTGCAGGCCAGATTCCTGATTCTGTTACTGATTGCACTGTTGGTGATTAACGAGGCACTCAATATCTGCCAGCCTCCAGTCTGTCTGCATGTGCACCTGAAGTCATCTGTCATTGTGGGATTATTTCAGCATTTCCCTCCAAAGACAACACTGACAACCCTTGTTTGTAAATGTAAACTGTGTTTTTCATTGATGTCTTTGGGATTTGGTCCATTGACACAAGAATGGAGTAATCAGCTCAGTTTCCACTTTTCCTCATAATTAAGGGGAAGGCTTGACTTGGAGCCCCAAGCTACCTTACACTCACATCCTCATGATCAGGTGGTTCAGACACAATCTCGAAGTATGGTCCACGGTCGCCAGGGAGAAACAAATAATTTGCATTTTTGCAGCAGGTTTCATGATGTCAAGATCTCCCAAAGTGCTTTAAGCCGGTGAAGCCCCTTTTGAAGTGTCCGTACCTGTTGAAAAGTAGGAAGGCGTAGCAGCTGGTTTGTACTCAGCATCCTCCTTCTAACAACAATAAGTCAAATGAACAAATAATTTTGGCTCACTGTGCGTTGAGAAATAAATGTTGTCCAAGCCCCTCTCGCCTCTGATTGAGTCTTCTCCGGGTCTGGTCTTCCATGATTGGAGGAGCATGTTGAGGCAGAGGTTCATAATAATAATAATAATAATCGCTTACTGTCACAAGTAGGCTTCAATGAAGTTACTGTGAAAAGCCCCTAGTCGCTACATTCCGTTCGGGGGAGGCCGGTACGGGAATTGCAACAATAACAGGTGAAGGAGGGCATCCAGTCCATCAGTTCATTCATTCAGAATGTTCCCTAGTGTTATTTACATAGAATTTACAGTACAGAAGGAGGCCATTCGGCCCATCGAGTCTGCACCGGCTCTTGGAAAGAGCACTCTACCCCCTACCAAAGGTCAACACCTCCACCCTATCCCCATAACCTAGTAACCCCACCCAACACTAAGGGCAATTTTGGACACTAAGGGCAATTTATCATGGCCAATCTACCTAACCTGCACATCTTTGGACTGTGGGAGGAAACCGGAGCACCCGGAGGAAACCCACGCAGACACGGGGAGGATGTGCAGACTCCGCACAGACAGTGACCCAAGCCGGGAATCGAACCTGGGAACCTGGAGCTGTGAAGCGATTGTGCTATCCACAATGCTACCGTGCTGACCGTTATGGGCCAGGGTTTAGAAAACACCAAAGTATATTCTGGAGTTCGCCTGACCTATAATTGTTTGTTGATTTTGGTTATGATGAGCACAAGATTCTGCCCTTCAGGTGTTATTCAACAGAGGCCTTGAGCACCTTTAATCAAAAAACAAGCTTTATTCTACAAATTTCGTTCACATTTTTATAAGCACACACAGGACGCATTTTTATCAACTACAAACATCAATATCCGACACAATTACAGTAATCTATGTATAACCCAAATGAATCCCCCCTTTAACTGTTCCAATTCAGTAACAAAATCCAAGTAAAACTAGAAACCCCTTTTCAAAGGCGTGGCCCACCATATGGCATTCTGGCTGGTATAAGAACATAAGAACATAAGAACTAGGAGCAGGAGTAGGCCATCTGGCCCCTCGAGCCTGCTCCGCCATTCAATGAGATCATGGCTGATCTTTTGTGGACTCAGCTCCACTTTCCGGCCCGAACACCATAACCCTTAATCCCTTTATTCTTCAAGAAACTATCTATCTTTACCTTAAAAACATGTAATGAAAGAGCCTCAACTGCTTCACTGGGCAAGGAATTCCATAGATTCACAACCCTTTGGGTGAAGAAGTTCCTCCTAAACTCAGTCCTAAATCTACTTCCCCTTATTTTGAGGCTATGTCCCCTAGTTCTGCTTTCACCCGCCAGTGGAAACAACCTGCCCGCATCTATCCTATCTATTACCTTCATAATTTTAAATGTTTCTACAAGATCCCCCCTCATCCTTCTAAATTCCAACGAGTACAGTCCCAGTCTACTCAACCTCTCCTCATAATCCAACCCCTTCAGCTCTGGGATTAAGCTAGTGAAAGACGTGTTAGTGATGCTCTGTCCCCATTCCAAACAGCAGGTTTGAATTCCTTCCAGAAAGCAATTATCTCTTTTCAGTTAGCAAGCAGTCTGGAAACAACCTTTAAAATGAAGATAGAGAAACACTTCTTTCAACCTATGCAGTTCAAACCAGCCAAACTCAAAGCGAAAGTAAAAACTCAGAGTCACAGCCCAGCTCCACCCACACAATGACATCACTGAAGCCATGTGGTAAGACAAAAAATTTTCTTAAAGGGACACTCCCGTGGCACTAGAATCACCCATTGCAGCGTCCAATTCTTCGTTAAAATAATTCCAATTTTCACATCCTTCTACCCATTGCATGTTTCAGCTTCTGAATGAAGAATTTCCTGATGTTACGACAAAACTCATCCTTGAACTAATTTGCAGTTTGGTGCTTTGACTGAATCTGCTAATTTACAAGTGTTCAAACAGCAGTGCAATGGGAAGAATTCGCTAGCTTTATCAAACATCCAGTACAAATGTGATTGCCCAGATAGCCTTGAAGTGCCGATGTTTCAGCTTGTGTGGGTAATAATCTGACACTTGGCTGGCAATCCCATTGTATTCTCCCAATTTACCAGTGTAAATCTGGAGGAAGACTGACAACCTGACTATAAATGACCATTGTTCTGATGCATGGAGAGAAGGAGCTGAGGTGCTGGGATAGACAACAAGACAAGAGAAGAGTGGTGAGCAGGGCAGTCCAGCTGAATCAGAGGGAAAGGAGAATAGCGGAGGGGAGAGGCAGCCTAGAGTCCTGAGGAATTCCAGGTGATGAGGATATTAAATCTGTCTTTCAAACAAAAAGTCCTGCTGATGTATGTTTTTATGAACCTCGCTCCGTGGAAACCTCGTCTGTTTTAATTCCGCTAACTGATACGACATGGCTCTGATCAATCCTTCGGAAAAAGCTGAGCACACCAAAAAGTGATTGTAAATATTTTATTGGGAGATATTGTTTTGAGTTGTGTGATCAGGTGAATGAGATTACTGCCATCAGAAGCACCACTCACTTGGCAGCTCACACCCTTAATTTTCCCTCTGCCAAATGTTATTTTGACGCGGCTGTGTGAATCTTGCTATTACACAGAAAATGTTGTGCTTAAGTTCCAAGCGAGGTTCTTTAATTGAATCTAACGTGGTTATTTTTTAATCTTTTTCTAACAGCTGACATGAGTTAAGATGAAATATCATGGTGAGACTTGAGGTCATTACAAAAAAGAAGTGATATATCAACAGGGGTTCCTGCTACACATTTCTACCCACACAATGATGTCCAATCATCCAGACACCTGATCGGGGGTCAGTTGAGACATGGTTCGCGATTCTCCCAAAATTAACAAAGTCCCCCAGCGAGAGCGTTTAGCTGCGTGTTTCCGGGCACTCAGAGTGCTGACAAACAAATGGCTATTCAACGTGACTCACGTTATATCAGGGCCTTGAACAGGAATCACGGCGCCAAAGCCGCACATAGCCCCGTTTTGAACAGTGGGGAGGTCCCCTCGCCAGAACTCCCCCATGTAGTGAGGGATCAGGACGCCATTTTTAAATAGCATCCCAATCTCCGAGGTCTCCGAAACCATCCACAGCCTCCCGCCAGCCAGAATCCACTATGGGAACGTCCCCTGCCCCCCCCCCCCTCCCCCCCATCCCCCCAACACCCACGCAGGGCACCCCCAGCCTGAACATGCATGTACATAAAATGCCATGATTAGCATCTTAGCAGCGCCAACCTGGCAACACCAATGCCTTCTGGCAGTGCCGCCTGAGCATCTTGACAGTGCCAGGCTGGCACCAGGTCACTGAGGGTAAAGGGGATAAATCCCAAAGCCTCAGCTACCTCGGGAATCTGCACATTAAAGTGAGGCTCACGGTCTGGCTCAAATATTATCAGGGCCCGTAGCCTTTGCAGTATCCGGGACCTTCAGCCATTTCAGGTGGAGTGAATCGAATTGTCTGAAGACTGACATCTGTGATGCTGGAGACCTCTGGAGGAGACTGAGGTGGATCAACAGCATTGATGAGCTAGGGTCCCCATCACTGAGGATGTAGATATTTATCTGGAACCGCCTTCTCCAGTTACTTGTTAATAATAACAATCTTGGCAGCACGGTGGCACAGTGGTTAGCATTGCTGCCTACGGCGCTGAGGACCCGGGTTCGAATCCCGGCTCTGGGTCACTGTCCGTGTGGAGTTTGCACATTCTCCCCGTGGTTACGTGGGTCTCACCCCCGCAACCCAAAGATGTGCAGGCTAGGTGGATTGGCCACGCTAAATTGCCCCTTAATTGGAAAGAATAATTGGGTAATCTAAATTTTTTTTTTTTTTAAATAATAACTATCTTTATTGTCACAAGTAGGCTTACATTAACACTGCAATTAAGTTACTGTGAAAAGCCCCTAGTCGCCACATTCCGGCGCCTGTTCGGGTACACGGAGGGAGAATTCAGAATGTCCAAATTACCTAACAGCGCGTCTTTCAGGACTTGTGGGAAGAAACCGGAGCACCCGGAGGAAACACATGCAGACACGGGGAGAACGTACAGACTCCGCACAGACAGTGACCCAAGCTGGGAATCAAACCAGGGACCCTGGAGCTGTGAAGCAACAGTGCTAACCACTGTGCTACCCATTGTGCTCTTTGATTGCCCACCTCATTCACGACTGGATGTGGCAGGATGGCAGAGCTTTTGATCCAATCCGTTGGTTGCGGGATTGCTGGTGACTCCCCATCCCATAACTCCAGCAGGAGTTAATCCCAGAGGTTAAAGATCAGTGCCTAACACAGGGCGGTAACACCGGCCCTGGAACCATCCCTAATGCTTTTGGCACAACAGTCAAATCAGTGATTGGTTAACTCACAAACTTTGAAGATGCAGCATTTTTCTATTAATGCATTTTAAGAAAGAACTGCTGATTTTCTATTTACTTATTTATAAGCTTCATTTATATTAATTTATTTCTCCATGGGGAAGCTGGCTGATATTAAACGATATATTTATGAGGTGACCAAAGTCACGCTGGCATAAAATACAAATTAACATATTGACAGTTCGAGAGGCCGATCTGTAAACCTGCATTCCTGAACAGGGAGCTAGCGGGAACTTTCACTGACAATCACCATAAAACCACACAGGCCATTCAGCCCATTGTGGCCATGCTGGGTTTTGAAAGGGCTGTCGAATAGTTACTGCTCTTTCCTCATGTCCCTGTAATGACTTTCTTTTTAAGTATTTATCCAATTCCTTCATGAAATATTAAATCTGTTTCTCGGACCCTTTCAGACAGTGCATCCCGCATCACAACACCATTTGCATCCTGGTGTTACTGAGCATTCTGCTCGTGGGAATGGCTTCTCCTGATTCAATTTGTCAAAAGTCTTCATAATTTTTGAGCACATCTACTTAGTCTTATAACTCCATGCAGTACCTGTCCTGGGAGTGTTTGATGGGGACAGTGTAGAGGGAGCTTTACTCTGTATCTAACCCTGTGCTGTACCTGTCCTGGGGGTGCTTGATGGGGACAGTGTAGAGGGAGCTTTACTCTGTATCTAACCCCATGCTGTACCTGTCCTGGGAGTGTTTGATGGGGACAGTGTAGAGGGAGCTTTACTCTAACCCTGTGCTGTACCTGCCCTGGGAGTGTTTGATGGGGACAGTGTAGAGGGAGCTTTACTCTGTATCTAACCCCGTGCTGTACCTGTCCCTGGGGTGTTTGATGGGGACAGTGTAGAGGGAGCTTTACTCTGTATCTAACCCCGTGCTGTAGCTGTCCTGGGAGTGTTTGATGGGGATAGTATAGAGAGAGCTTTACGCTGTATCTAACCCTGTGCTGTACCTGTCCTGGGATTGTTTGATGGGGACAGTGTAGAGGGAGCTTTACTCTGTGTCTAACCCTGTGCTTTACCTGTCCTAGGAGTGTTTGATGGGGACAGTGTAGAGGGAGCTTTACTCTGTATCTAACCCCGTGCTGTACCTGTCCTGGGAGTGTTTGATGGGGACAGTGTAGAGGGAGCTTTACTCTGTATCTAACCCCGTGCTGTACCTGTCCTGGGAGTGTTTGATGGGGACAGTGTAGAGGGAGCTTTACCCTGTGTCTAACCCTGTGCTGTACCTGTCCTGGGAGTGTTTGATGGGTCTTTACTCTCTATGTAACCGTTACTATTTGATACTGATGTTGGTCTGAAAAACGAAAGCATTAAAACCTTTCAACATACTGTGTGTAAACTCTGACCACAAAGTGAGCAATGTTTCTCTCGATATTCGGAATGGGTTGATGTTGCTCAAACTTACTCCTATCATTTTGCCCCTGGCAGGGATGAATAGCCAACCTTGATACATGCTGTGTGATTGTAAGTAAGGTTCCTGTTTCTATTTATTGTGAACCTGTAAATGTGGCCGAAAAGTTGTGAAATCAGTGCATTCGGCGATCTGAAGAATTCTTCCACCATCATCGACAACTCTCTTTGAAAAGAGAACTCAGGAAGTGTGTCGTGCATGAGATGATGTTGATTCCGATTTAGAACTTTACACCACTTGGGAAAGATTTGGCTGATGTTGTGAAATTACAGTCAAGGTGAGTGGAACGTTCGACCTGAGCAAATCTTCATCGCTTCGGTTTTACCATCATCACCCAGAGTGTCTCAGATGTTTATTGCACTTTCAGGGACAAAAGATGTTTCAGTTTTCAGTTATTGCTGGAAGTATTACAATACAAATGAAGATGGAAGACCAAGAACATGAAGAGTCAGGAACTAACTCTCAAGAGAAAGAGCAGGAAGGCAGTGCAGGTGTCCCCTGCGGTCATCTCCCTCCAAAACAGGTATACCGTTTTGGATACTGTTGGGGGAGATGACTCACCAGGGGAAGGCAGTAGTAGCCAGGCTCATGGCATCGTGGCTGGCTCTGCTGCACAGAAGGGTGGGAAAAAGACTGGCAGGGCTATAGTCATAGGGGATTCAATTGTAAGGCGAGTAGACAGGCGTTTCTGTGGTCAAAAACGAGACTCCCGAATGGTATGTTGCCTCCCGGGTGCTCGGGTCAGGGATGTCTCCGATCGGCTGCAGGACATACTGAAGGGGGAGGGTGAACAGCCAGTTGTCGTGGTGCATATAGGCACCAACGTTATAGGTAAAAAAAGGGATGAGGTCCTACAATCAGAATTTAGGGAGTTAGGAGATAAGTTAAAAAGTAGGACCTCAAAGGTAGTAATCTCAGGATTGCTACCAGTGCCACGGGGCAGTCAGAGTAGAAATTCAAGAATAGTCAGAATGAATACGTGGCTTGAGAGATGGTGCAGGAGGGAGGGGTTCAGATTTTTGGGACATTGGAACTGGTTCTGGGGGTGGTGGGACCATTACAAACCGGATGGTCTACACCTGGGCAGGACTGGAACCAATGTCCTCGGGGGTGCTTTTGCTAACACTGTTGGGAGGTTTTAAACTAATGTGGCAGGGGGATGGGAACCAGATTAGGAAGTTAGAGGTCAGTAAAGAAGCAGCAACTAAAGCCGGTAAGGTACGAGACAATAAACTCAATGTGACTAAGGGGAAGAGTAGACAGGGAAGAGATGATGAACGCAAAGGTGGTCTGAGGTGCATTTTTTTTAATGCGAGAAGTGTAGCAGGTAAGGCAGATAAACTTAGTGCTTGGATCAGTACCTGGGAATATGATGCTATTGGTATTACTGAGACTTGGTTGAGGGAAGGGCAGGACTGGCAACTGAATATCCCAGGGTATAGATGCTTCAGGAGGGATAGAGAGGGAGGTAGAAGGGGTGGAGGAGTTGCATTGCTCGTCAGAGATGATATCACAGCTGTGATTAAGGAGGGCACGATGGAGGATTCGAGCACTGAGGCAATATTGGTTGAGCTGAGAAATAGGAAGGGTGCAGTAACATTGTTGGGACTTTACTACAGGCCTCCCAAAAGTGAGCATGAAGTAGAGGTACAAATATGCATACTGATTATAGAAAAATGTAGGAGCAATAGGGTGGTTGTGATGGGAAATTTTAACTTCCCCAACATTGAATGGGATTTGTGTAGTGTTGGAGGCGTAGATGGAGCAGAGTTTGTAAGGAGCATCCAGGAGAGTTTTTTAGAGCAGTATGTAAATAGTCCAACTCGGGAAGGGGCCATACTGGACCTGGTATTGGGGAATGATCCCAGCCAGGTGGTTGATGTTTCAGTCGGTGATTACTTTGGGAATAGCGATCACAATTCCGTAAGTTTTAGAATACTCATGGACAAGGACAAGAGGGGTCCAAAAGGAAGAGTACTAAATTGGGGAAAGGCCAAGTATAACAAAATTCGGCAGGAGCTAGGGAATGTGGATTGGGAGCAGCTGTTTAAGGGTAAATCCACATTTGAAATGTGGGAGTCTTTTAAGGGAAGGTTGATTAGAGTGCAGGACAGACATGTCCCTGTGAAAATGAAAGATAGAAATGGCAAGATTAGGGAACCATGGATGACGGGTGGAATTGTGAGACTAGCTAAGGTGAAAAAGGAAGCATACATAGGATCGAGGCAACTCAAAACTGATGAAGCTTTGGAGGAATATCGGGAAAGTAGGACGAATCTCAAATGCGCAATAAGAGGGCTAAAAGGGGTCATGAAATATCTTTGGCTAACAGGGTTAAGGAAAATCCCAAAGCATTTTATTCGTATGTAAGGAGCAAGAGGGTAACTAGAGAAAGGATTGGCCCACTTAAAGACAAAAGAGGGAATTTATGCGTGGACTCAGAGGAAATGGGTGAGATTCTTAATGAGTACTTTGCATCGGTATTCACAAAGGAGAGGGACAAGACGGATGTTGAGGCTAGGGATGGATGTTTAAATACTCTCGGTCAAGTTGTCATATGGAAGGGGGAAGTTTTGGGTATTCTAAAAGACATTAAGGTGGACAAGTCCCCAGGACCGGATGGGATCTATCCCAGGTTACTGAGGGAAGCGAGGGTCGAAATAGCTGGGGCCTTAACAGATATCTTTGCAGCATCCTTGAGCACGGGTGAGGTCCCGGAGGACTGGAGAATTGCTAATGTTGTCCCTTTGTTTAAGAAGGGTAGCAGGGATAATCCAGGGAATTATAGACCTGTGAGCTTGACGTCAGTGGTAGGCAAACTGTTGGAGAAGATACTGAGGGATAGGATCTATTCACATCTGGAAGAAAATAGACTTATCAGTGATAGGTTTTGTGCAGGGAAGGTCATGTCTTACAAACCTAATAGAATTCTTTGAGGAGTGACAAAGTTAATTGATGAGGAAGGGCTGTAGATGTCGTATACATGGACTTCAGTAAGGCGTTTGATAAGGTTTCCCATGGCAGGTTGATGGAAAAAGTGAAGTCGTATGGGGTTCAGGGTGTACTAGCTAGATGGATAAAGAACTGGCTGGGCAACAGGAGACAGACAGTAGTGGTGGAAGGGAGTGTCTCAAAATGGAGAAGGGTGACTAGTGGTGTTCCACAGAGATCCGTGCTCGGACCACTGTTGTTTGTGATCTACATAAATGACCTGGAGGAAGGTATAGGTGGTCTGATTAGCAAGTTTGCAGATGATACTAAGATTGGTGGAGTTGCAGATAGCGAGGAGGACTGTCAGAGAATACAACAAAATATAGATAGATTGGAGAGTTGGGCAGAGAAATGGCAGATGGAGTTCAATCCAGGCAAATGCGAGGTGATGCATTTTGCAAGATCAAATTCAAGAGCGGACTATATGGTCAATGGAAGGGTCTTGGGGAAAATTGATGTGCAGAGAGATCTGGGAGTTCAGGTCCATTGTACCCTGAAGGTGGCAACGCAGGTTGATAGAGTGGTCAAGAAGGCATACAGCATGCTTGCCTTCATCAGACGGGTAAGAAGTCTTACAACACCAGGTTAAAGTCCAACAGGTTTGTTTCAAACACGAGCTTTCGGAGCACGGCTCCTTCTTCAGGTGAATGGAAAGGCTTGTTCCAGAAATGTTTATATAGACACAGTCAGAGATGCCCCGGAATGCGAGCACCTGCAGGCAATCAAATCATCAAAGATGCAGAGAGAGAGGTAACTCCAGGTTAAAGAGGTGTGAATTGTCCCAAGCCAGTTCAGTCGGTAGGCCTCTGCAAGTCCAGGCTTGTTGGTGGGGGCCGGATGTAATGCGACATGAATCCCAGATCCCGGTTGAGTCCGCATTCATGCGTGCGGAACTTAGCTATAAGTTTTTGCTCAGCAATTTTGCGTTGTCGCGTCTCCTGAAGGCCTCCTTGTAGAATGCTGACCCGGAGATCAGAGGCTGAATGTCCTTGACTGCTGAAGTGTTCCCCAACTGGAAGGGAACAGTCCTGCCTGTTGATAGTCGCACGATGCCCGTTTATTCGTTGTCGCAGTGTCTGCATGGTCTCGCCAATGTACCACGCTTCGGGACATCCTTTCCTGCAGAAAGGATGTCCCGAAGCGTGGTACATTGGCGAGACCATGCAGACACTGCGACAACGAATAAACGGGCATCGTGCGACTATCAACAGGCAGGACTGTTCCCTTCCAGTTGGGGAACACTTCAGCAGTCAAGGACATTCAGCCTCTGATCTCCGGGTCAGCATTCTACAAGGAGGCCTTCAGGAGACGCGACAACGCAAAATTGCTGAGCAAAAACTTATAGCTAAGTTCCGCACGCATGAATGCGGACTCAACCGGGATCTGGGATTCATGTCGCATTACATCCGGCCCCCACCAACAAGCCTGGACTTGCAGAGGCCTACCGACTGAACTGGCTTGGGACAATTCACACCTCTTTAACCTGGAGTTACCTCTCTCTCTGCATCTTTGATGATTTGATTGCCTGCAGGTGCTCGCATTCCGGGGCATCTCTGACTGTGTCTATATAAACATTTCTGGAACAAGCCTTTCCATTCACCTGAAGAAGGAGCCGTGCTCCGAAAGCTCGTGTTTGAAACAAACCTGTTGGACTTTAACCTGGTGTTGTAAGACTTCTTACTGTGCTCACCCCAGTCCAACGCCGGCATCTCCACTTCATCAGACGGGGTATTGAGTACAAGAGTTGGCAGGTCATGTTACAGTTGTATAGGACTTTGGTTCGGCCACATTTGGAATACTGCGTGCAGTTCAGGTCGCCACATTACCAGAAGGATGTGGATGCCTTGGAGAGGGTGCAGAGGAGGTTCACCAGGATGTTGCCTGGTATGGAGGGTGCTAGCTATGAAGAAAGGTAGAGTAGATTAGGATTGTTTTCGTTGGAAAGACGGAGGTTGAGGGGGGACCTGATTGAGGTCTACAAAATTATGAGAGGTATGGACAGGGTGGATAGCAACAAGCTTTTCCCAAGAGTGGGAGTGTCAGTTACAAGGGGTCACGATTTCAAGGTGAGAGGGGGAAAGTTTAAGGGAGATGTGCGTGGAAAGTTTTTTACGCAGAGGGTGGTGGATGCCTGGAATGCTTTACCAGCGGAGGTGGTAGGGGCGGGCACGATAGCATCATTTTTTTGTTATAAATGTTTTTTATTCAGTTTTCATGTTTTATATTGAACAAATTACAAATTGTTAGAGAGAGAAAAAAAAAACACGCAAAAATTAACATATATATTTACAGGTGAGCATCTTCGTAGTAATAACTGTGGCCTCCCCCTTTTCGCCGGCATACATATTTTACATTCCCCAACATGTTTATTGGCATTTATTTAGTTTGGTTTTGGGCCTTAGCTAGCCATCAAACCCCCGTAACGAGCCCGTAGCCCCCCCCCCCACCCCCTCCCCGCCGGCTACCTTCCCCCGACTATTCTTCCTCTTGTACGTTGGCCACAAACAGGTCCCGGAACAATTGCATGAATGGCTCCCACGTTCTGTGGAAGCCGTCGTCCGACCCTCGGATGGCAAATTTGATTTTCTCCATTTGGAGAGAATCCGAGAGGTCGGACAGCCAGTCTGCAGCTCTGGGCGGTGCTGCTGACCGCCAGCCAAACAGGATTCTACGGCGGGCGATCAGGGAGGCAAAGGCAAGGACGTCCGCCCTCCTCCCCAGGAATAGATCTGGCTGGTCTGAAACCCCGAAGACCGCCACTATCGGGCATGGCTCCACCCTCACCCCCACCACTTTGGACATAGCCTCGAAGAAGGCTGTCCAGTACTCCACAAGTCTGGGGCAAGACCAGAACATGTGGGCGTGGTTGGCCGGGCCTCTTTGGCACCGTTCACATTTGTCCTCCACCTCCGGGAAGAACCTACTCATACGGTTTCTTGTTAAGTGGGCTCTATGTACCACTTTTAGTTGCGTCAGGCTGAGCCTTGCGCACGTGGAGGTGGAGTTGACCCTATGCAGTGCTTCGCTCCAGAGTCCCCACCCTATCTCCATCCCCAGGTCGTCCTCCCATTTCCTTCTTGTTGCGTCCAGTACGGTATCGTCCCTATCTACCAGTCGGCCATACATGTCACTACAGTTCCCTTTCTCTAGGATACTTGCATCCAGTAGGTCTTCCAGTAGTGTCTGTCGTGGCGGTTGTGGGTACGTCCTTGTCTCCTTTCGTAGGAAGTTTTTGAGCTGCAGGTACCGTAGCTCGTTCCCCCCAGCTAGCTGAAAACGATAGCATCATTGAAGAAACATCTGGACAGATATATGAACGGGCGGGGAACAGAGGGAAGTAGACCTTGGAAAATAGGAGACAGGTTTAGATAAAGGATCTGGATCGGCGCAGGCTGGGAGGGCCGAACGGCCTGTTCCTGTGCTGTAATTTTCTTTGTTGTTCTTTCTAATCCCTTTGTGCTTCTGATTTCCTAAGCATCTCCCCATTTAGAAAATAATCTATGCCTCCATTTCTTCTTCCAAAGTGCATAACCTCATACTTTACCACATTGTATTCCACCTGCCGCTTCATTGCCCACTCTCCCAGCTTGTCCAAGTCCTTCTGCAGCCTGCCTGCTTCCTCAATACTACCTGTCCCTCTATAGGTCTTTGTATCATCTGCAAACTTAGCAACAGTGCCTTCAGTTCCTTCTTCCAGATTGTTAATGTATATTGTGAAAGGTTGTGATCCCAGCACAGACCCCTGAGGCACACCACTAGTCACCGGCTGCCAGCGCTACCCAGACGGTAGCATTGTGGATAGCACAACTGCTTCACAGCTCCAGGGTCCCAGGTTCGATTCTGGCTTGCGTCACTGTCTGTGCGGAGTCTGCACATCCTCCCCGTGTCTTCGTGGGTTTCCTCCGGGTGCTCCGGTTTCCTCCCACAGTACAAAGATCTGCAGGTTAGGTGGATTGGCCATGATAAATTCCCCTTAGTGTCCAAAATTGCCCTTAGTGTTGGGTGAGGTTACTGGGTTATGGGAATAAGGTGGAGGTGTTAACCTTGGGTGGGGTGCTCTTTCTAGGAGCCGGTGCAGACTCGATGGGCCGAATGGCCTCCTTCTGCACTGTAAATTCTATCTATCTATCTATCCTGAAAAAGACCCCTTTATCCCCACTCTCTGCCTTCTGCCAGTCAGCCAATCCTCTATCCATGCCAGGATCTTACCCTTAACACCATGGGCTCTTAACTTATTGAACAGTCTCCTATGCGGTGCCTTGTCAAAGGGCTTCTGGAAATCTAAATAAATAACATCTACTGGTTCTCCTTTGTCTAACTTCCTTGTTACTTCTTCAAAGAACTCTAACAGATTTGTCAGACATGCCGTGCTGACTCAGTCCTATTTTATCATGCACTTCCAAGTACTCCGCGATCTCATCTTTAATAATGGACTCTAAAATCTTATCAATGACCAAAGTCAGGCTAACCGGCCTATAACTTCCCATCTTCTGCCTCCCTCCCTTCTCAAACAGTAGTGTTACATTTGTCATTTTCCAGTCCTCTGGGACCCTTCCTGCCTCCAGTGATTCCTGAAAGATCATCACCAATGCCTCCACAATTTCCTCAGCTATCTCTTTTAGGAGCCTGGGGTGTAGTCCATCCTGTCCAGGTGACTTATCCACCTTCAGACCTTTCAGTTTCCCCAGAACCTTCTCCTTAGTGATGGTCACTGCACTCACCTCTGCCCCCTGGTTCTCCTGGAGCTCTGCCATCCCACTGGTGTCTTCCACCATGAAGACTGATGCAAAGGCCATTTCTTTGTTTCATATTATTATTTCTCCAGCCACATTTTTTAGTGGTCCAATGTCTATTTTTGCCTCTGTCTTACCTTTTATATATTGAAAAAAACTCTTCCTATCTTTCTTTTATATTACTAGCTATCTAGCACTCATATTTCATCTTCCCCCTTCCTTATTTTTTTTATTTGTCATCTGCTCGCTTTTAAAGGCTTCCCAATCCTCTGGTTTCCCACTAATCCTCGCCAACTTGTATGCTGTTTCCTTTGCTTTTATATTGTTCTTGACTTCCCTCATCAGCCATCGATGCCTCGTCCTCCCCTTAGCATGTTTCCTCCTCCGTGGGATGAATTTCTATTGTGCCTCCCGAATAAACCCCCAGAACTCCTGCCTTTGTTGTTCCACTGTCTTCCCTGCTAGGCTCCTCTTCCAATCAACTCTGGCCAGCTCCTCCCTCATGTTTTTGTAGTTACCCTTATTTAATTGTAATACCGTTACATCTGATTGCAGCTTCTCCCTCTCAAATTGCAGGGTAAATTCTGCAGTTTAGAAGGGTTCCTTCACCTTAGGTGCCCTAATCAAGTCTGCCTCATTACACATCACCAGATCCAGAATTGCTGTTCCCTAGTTGGCTCTGTCACAAGCTGCTCCAAAAAACCATCTCTTAGACATTCCACAAATTCCTTTTCTGAGGATCCACTACCAACCTGATTTTCCCAGTCCACCTTTAGAAGTGTAGCCTTTATTTTTTATTGTCTCCCTGTATTTTTAGTACCAAAATTAATCACTTCACGTTTGTCTGTGTTAAATTTCATCTGCCACCTGCTTGCCCACTTCACCAACCTATCTATCCGCTCATGCCATGTTTGGACCTTTTTCCAGTCACTTTAAATCTGTGCCCTTCGGATCCTCGACCCTTCCACAAATGGGAACAGTTTCTCCCTGTCGACTCTGTCCAGATCCCTGATCATATTGATCACCTCGATCCAATCTCCTCTTTGGGTGGAGAGTATTGTGGATAGCAGGTATAGAGAGGTAGTCACAACGTAGGCTCAGACTCCACAGGCAGGAAGGGAATTGGTGACCACGAGGCAGGGCAGGAGGATTAGGCAGGCAATATAGGAATCTCCTGTAGCCATTCCCCTGCCAAACAGATATACTGCTTTGGGTAAACCGTGCCCAGTATTAGATCCAAGGCAGAGGCATACAAATTGGTAAGAGAAAACAGTAGAACTGACGTTTGGGAGCATTTTAAAATTCAGCAAAGGAGAACAAAGGAATTGATTAAAAAAAGGAAAATAGAGTATGAGGGTAAGCTTGAATGGAGCATAAAAATTGACTGTAAAGGCTTCCACAGGTACGTGAAGAGAAAAAGATTGAAGACAAATGTAGGTCCCTTACAGTCAGAAACTGGAAAATTTATCATATGGGACAAAGAAATAGTTGAGCAACTAAACACATACTTTGGTTCAGTCTTCACAAATGAGGAGACAAATAAGATCCCAGAAATGTTGGGGAACACAGGGTTTAGTGAGAGGGAGGAATCTTGTGGCTAAAGGGACGAAAGGAAGCAGTTTACTGAGTCGGATGATCAGCCATGATCATAATAAATGGGGGAGGAGACTCGAAGGGCTGAATGGCCTCCACCTGCTCCTATTTTCTATCTTTCTGTGATGTCCGACTTTTGGCCCACTACACACAGCCCATTTCCTCTCCAGAGTTGATAAGCTTTGTGGGGGCGGCGTGGTGGGGGAGGGGGGGAGGGGGTGGGGTGGCATAAGACAGGCACAGGACACTTGTTTACATGTTTGGGATGAAATAAATACCTCAGCAACATTAAAGCTTCAGAGCCCAATATTGGATTCGATGTCTCGCAGGTATTGTTTTGCGTGGTGGTGGAAGGTGCCCAGGATTCTCCCGCTTTACAAGATTTAGTTAGCATCCTTATGTATCTGAAGCCCTTTGAGATGTTCTCAGGATTATCATCAATCAGGCACTGCATGGAGAGGTTTCTTTCCTCTTTCTTTCTTTCTTTCTTTCTTTCTTTCTTTCTTTCTTTCTTTCTTCACATGGGTATTTTGGTACATGGAAATAACAGAGAGGTGAGAACGCAGCATTAGAAGACAGTTACAAGGGAATGAAAGCAGCCAGCATCGTCGGTAATGATGATATAAAAAATAGGGTCAGCTACAGACAATTTTCAGATAAAGATGCAGCCTGGGAGAACTGACATGATTGAACATTACTAGACAACAGAGAGGTAACTTTGAGAAAATGGCCTTGCAACTTGCCAGGAGGGCAGAAAGACACAGTACAGCAGGGGATTCTAAGGACAGAAGTAATGTCATTAAACCTTTCAGCGTAGAATGCATCTTCCTTTTCGTTTTAGAGCCTAAGAAAGATGAATGTCTCTTTTTTACCCTATTGATTTTTTACAAGGTTTCCACATTTTGACACCTACCCAATAACATGATGGGATGAGATTGGGGGAGGGGGGGGGGGGGGGGGGGGGGGGCAATTTGCTGCCTTGGCTGAAAGTGTAAAATTTACAACCACTGCAATTGAGCTTGAATTAGGATAGTGGCAGGAAATTGTTTTCAATTGTTTTCAACATTATGTTTGGAGACTTTCAGGGCAACATGGTGGTGCAGTGGTTAGCACTGCTGCCTCATGGCACCGAGGACCCGGGTTTGATCCCGTCCCTGGGTCACTGACTGTGTGGAGGTTGCACATTCTCCCCGTGTCTGCGTGGGTCACACATGTGCAGGGTAGATGGATTGACGTGCAGGGTAGATGTGCAGGGTAGATGGATTGATGTGCAGGGTAGATGTGCAGGGTAGATGGATTGATGTGCAGGGTAGATGTGCAGGGTAGATGGATTGATGTGCAGGGTAGATGTGCAGGGTAGATGGATTGATGTGCAGGGTAGATGTGCAGGGTAGATGGATTGATGTGCAGGGTAGATGTGCAGGGTAGATGGATTGATGTGCAGGGTAGATGGATTGATGTGCAGGGTAGATGGATTGATGTGCAGGGTAGATGTGCAGGGTAGATGGATTGATGTGCAGGGTAGATGGATTAATGTGCAGGGTAGATGGATTGATGTGCAGGGTAGATGGATTGATGTACAGGGTAGATGGATTGACGTGCAGGGTAGATGTGCAGGGTAGATGGATTGATGTGCAGGGTAGATGGATTGATGTGCAGGGTAGATGTGCAGGGTAGATGGATTGATGTGTAGGGTAGATGGATTGATGTGCAGGGTAGATGTGCAGGGTAGATGGATTGATGTGTAGGGTAGATGGATTGATGTGCAGGGTAGATGTGCAGGGTAGATGGATTGATGTGCAGGGTAGATGGATTGATGTGCAAGGTAGATGTGCAGGGTAGATGTGCAGGGTAGATGGATTGATGTGCAGGATAGATGTGCAGGGTAGATGTGCAGGGTAGATGGATTGATGTGCAGGGTAGATGGATTGATGTGCAGGGTAGATGAACAGGGTAGATGGATTGATGTGCAGGGTAGATGGATTGATGTGCAGGGTAGATGGATTGATGTGCAGGGTAGATGGATTGATGTGCAGGGTAAATGTGCAGGGTAGATGGATTGATGTGCAGGGTAGATGGATTGATGTGCAGGGTAGATGTGCAGGGTAGATGGATTGATGTGCAGGGTAGATGTGCAGGGTAGATGGATTGATGTGCAGGGTAGATGTGCAGGGTAGGTGGATTGATGTGCAGGGTGGATGTGCAGGGTAGATGTGCAGGGTAGATGTGCAGGGTAGATGGATTGATGTGCAGGGTAGATGTGCAGGGTAGATGGATTGATGTGCAGGGTAGATGTGCAGGGTAGATGGATTGATGTGCAGGGTAGATGTGCAGGGTAGATGGATTGATGTGCAGGGTAGATGTGCAGGGTAGATGGATTGATGTGCAGGGTAGATGTGCAGGGTAGATGGATTGATGTGCAGGGTAGATGGATTGATGTGCAGGGTAGATGTGCAGGGTAGATGGATTGATGTGCAGGGTAGATGTGCAGGGTAGATGGATTGATGTGCAGGGTAGATGTGCAGGGTAGATGGATTGATGTGCAGGGTAGATGTGCAGGGTAGATGGATTGATGTGCAGGGTAGATGGATTGATGTGCAGGGTAGATGTGCAGGGTAGATGGATTGATGTGCAGGGTAGATGTGCAGGGTAGATGGATTGATGTGCAGGGTAGATGTGCAGGGTAGATGGATTGATGTGCAGGGTAGATGTGCAGGGTAGATGGATTGATGTGCAGGGTAGATGTGCAGGGTAGATGGATTGGCCACACTATATTGCCCCTTAATTGGAAAATAAATAATTGGGTACTCTATAAATTTAAAACAAATTGGAGAATTTTGCTGTAGTGCAGATCGGGTGACAGACAATATGCGCCGGGTAATAATACACCATAGTTTCCTAATTCTGCCTCCCAGGGGTAGAAGGGGTAGTTTAGGGAGTTTGCAATGGGGCACCAACAGGAAAGAGTGCAGGAAATTCAAGTTAACGGCAGTAAGACACCAGACGTTAGAATGAGAAGCTTCCCACACTCCAATAACAATCTTAGGACAGGATTATCACTGATGAATAAACACCTATCATAACTAATTCTTCACCAAAGAGAGTAGCATTCAGGAGTGAAGTGCCCAGAGGTTCTGCTAGGTTGTAAACTGTTATGAAGTGGTTGACTTATGAGGAAAGGCTGATCAGTTGGGCCTGCACTCAGTGAGGTTCAGAAGAATGGAAGGTGGTCTTATTGAGACATATTTCTGATGGAGTTTGACAGGGTAGATGCTGAGTGTCTGATGCACGATCAATAACTCTCGAAGCGAGATTGGAGTACAATTGAAGGCTTTATTGGACTAGATGTTTCCCCCAGCAGCGCAGGTACAGAATGCAGCAGCTAGGGAAACACAGACTCTTATACTCCGCCTTACTGGGCGGAGCCAGCAGGCAGGCTTCACCAATGATCTTGCTGTCTCAGATACCTACCACACCAATGGTCTTACAGCCTCAACCTGGGTACCGTAATATCCCTAATACCGACTACCACATTCACCCCTTGTTAAAAAAAAGAGTCCGGCTGGGGTGGTGGTCTTGCGTTATACAGTGGTAGAGGTTAAGATTATGGTGGTACACGTCGGTGGTACAGTGTTTTGCCTTGTTACGTGTCACAACTATTTACAGTATTTATTTACATGTACATATCAAAATGAAGCAATTAGTCGATCGGGGGCCCTGGTCGTCCTCTGTGATCGTCGCAGTTCTGGCGGTGATGCAGGCGCCGGCTCGGGCATCCGTGACTCCGGGAGCGTGACTTCGGCTTCTTCAGTAGCTTCATCACCCCTGGGTGGGGCCAGTGGGAGAACTGATCCACCTGGGGAGGGGGCGGGCGTGGGGTGCGCTGGTGGGAGGGAGGATGGGGTAGGTGGGGGGGTATGGGTGGGGATCCAGCGGGCGCCAGGACCCGCAGGGAGACCGTATCCTGTCGGCCGTCGGGGTACGCCACGTAGGCGTACTGAGGGTTAGCGTGAAGGAGGTGGACCCTCTCGACCAATGGATCGGACTTGTGCGCCCACATGTGTTTGTGGAGCAGGATGGGTCCAGGAACTGTCAGCCAGGTTGGGAGCGAGTTGCCGGAGGAGGACTTCTGAGGGAAGGCAAGGAGACGTTCATGAGGTATTTCGTTTGTCATGGTACACAGCAGTGATCGGCTGGAGTGGAGAGCATCGGGAAGGACCTCCTGCCAGCGGGAGACTGGGAGATTCCTGGACCGCGGGGCCAGTAGGACTGTCTTCCAGACCGTTCCGTTCTCCCTCTCTACCTGCCCGTTTACCCGGGGTTATAACTGGTTGTCCTGCTCGAGGCAATGCCCTTGCTGAGCAGGAATTGACGCAGTTTGTCGCTCATGAAGGAGGACCCCCCCATCGCTGTGTATGTAGGCGGGGAAACCGAACAGTGTAAAGATACTGTGGAGGGCTTCTATGACGGTGGCTGTGGTCATGTCGGGGCAGGGGATGGCGAATGGGAACTGGGAGTACTCGTCAATCACGTTCAGGAAGTACGTGTTGCAGTCGGTGGATGGGAGGGATCCTTTGAAGTCCATACTGAGGCGTTCAAAGGGATGGGAAGCCTTTACCAGGTGCGCTTTCTTTGGCCTGTAAAAGTGCGGCTTGCACTCTGCGCAGATCTGGCAGTTCCTGGTGGCGGTCCTGACCTCTTCGATGGAGTCGGGCAGGTTGCTGGTCTTGATAAAATGGAAGAATCGAGTGACCCCCCGGGGTGGCAGAGGTCCTCATGGAGGGCCCAGAGTCGGTCCACTTGTGCGTTGGCACATGTGCCGCGGGATAGGGCATCAGGAGGCTCGTTTAGCTTCCCGGGATGATACAAGATCTCATAGTTGTAGGAGGAGAGCTTGCTCCTCCACCGTAAGATCTTATCGTTCTTTATCTTGTCCCGCTGTGCATTATCGAACATGAAGGCAACCGACCGTTGGTCAGTGAGGAGAGTGAATCTCCTGCCGGCCAGGTAATGCCTCCAGTGCCGCACAGCTTCTACTATGGCCTGGGCCTCCTTTTCAACGGAGGAATGACAGATTTCTGAAGCATGGAGGGTGCGTGAAAAGAAGGCCATGGGTCTGCCCGCTTGGTTGAGGGTGGCCGCCAGAGCTACGTCGGACGCGTCGCTCTCGACTTGGAATGGAAAGGATTTGTCGATTGCGTGCATCGTGGCCTTTGCGATGTCAGCTTTTATGCAGCTAAGGCCTGGCCAGCCTCTGCCGATAGGGGAAAAACCGTGGATTGGATTAGTGGGCGGGCCTTGTCCACATAATTGGGGACCCACTGGGCGTAATATGAAAAAAATCCGAGGCAGCGTTTCAGGGCCTTGGAGCAGTGTGGGAGGGGAAACTCCATGAGGGGGCGCAAATGCATTCGGGATCTGGGCCTATAACTCCATCATGCACTACGTAGCCGAGGATGGCTAGACGATTGGTGCTGAACACGCATTTGTCCTTGTTGTAGGTGAGATTAAGGATTTTTGTGGTATGGAGGAATTTTCAGAGGTTGGTGTCGTGGTCCTGCTGGTCGTGGCCGCAGATGGTGACATTGTCGAGGTACGGAAACGTGGCCCGCAGCCCGTACCGGTCAACCATTCGGTCCATCTCCCGTTGGAAGACCGAGACCCCATTTGTGACACCGAAGGGAACCCTCAGGAAGTGGTAGAGCCGCCCATCTACTTTGAATGCAGTGTATTTGCGGTCGTCCGGGCGGATGGAGAGCTGGTGGTAGGTGGATTTGAGGTCCACCATGGAAAAGACCTTGTATTGTGCAATCTGATTGACCAAATCAGATATGCGGGGGAGGGGGTACACGTCGAGCTGCGTATACCTGTTGATGGTCTGACTATAATAGATGACCATCCTGTGCTTCTCCCCGGTTTTTACAACCACTACTTGAGCTCTCCAAGGGCTGTTGTTGGCCTCAAGTAACCTTCCTTCCTTCCTTCAGTAACCACTGGACTTCTGACCTAATGAAGGTCCGGCCCTGGACACTGTACCGTCTGCTCCTGGTGGCGACGGGTTTGCAATCCGGGGTGAGGTTCGCAAAAAGGGAAGGAGGGTCGACCTTGAGGGTCGCGAGGCTGCAGACAGTGAGGGGGGGGGTATAGGGCCACCAAATGTAAAGGTTAAGCTCTGGAGGTTGCATTGGAAATCTAACCCAAGGAGCGTGGCAGCGCAGAGGTGAGGAAGGACATAGAGTTGGAAATGTTTAAATTCCCTCCCCTGGACCGTGAGGTTAGCTACGCAGAACCTCTTGATCTCTACAGAGTGAGACTCGGACGCCAGGGAGAATCTTTGGTTAGCTGAGTGTATGGGAAGAGAACAGCGCCTTACCGTGTTGGGGTGTATGAAGCTCTCTGTGCTCCCGGAGTCGATCAGGCAGGATGTTTCGTGCCCGTTGATGAGCACGGTCGTCGTCGCGGTCGAGAGCGTTCGGGGCCGAGACTGGTCCAGGGTCACCGAGGCGAGTCGTGGCAAAAGTTGAAGATTTTCCTCGGGCGGTGTGTGGTCATCCGAATCGGGGTCCTGAGATTCAAGACAAGATGGCGGCGCCCACGGGTCGCACGTGGCTGGGCGTGTGCAAGATGGCGGTGCCCACGCGTCGCATGTGGTCCCTGGGAAAACAAAGATGGCGGCGCCCGCTGTCTGCACGTGGCCCGTGGAGAGAGAGTTGTGGTGGCGGCCCCGGTTCGCCCCTGGGGACGGCGGCGACCGCCCGGGCCTGGCATACCGCCCCGAAGAGGCCCTTTTTGCCGCACCCTTTGCAGATGGAGGAGCGGGCCGGGCAGCGGGGGTGCTTGGCTTGCCCGCAACAATAGCAGCGGGGCCCCCGGGGTTAATTGGTAGCCACGCGGCACAAGCTTGTGGGGGGATGGGGGATGCATCGGGGTCGGCCGCGGGCGGGTTCCGCTGCTGCGAGGTTGGGGACGTACATATGGGCTTTTCGGGAGACCCCATCCAGGGAGCTAGCGAGGGCTCGAGCCTCCTTGAGGCCTAGTGTCTCTTTCTCCAGCAGCCGCTGGCGGATTTGGGAGGACAGCAAACCTGCAACGAATGTGTCCCGGATGAATAGTTCTGTCTGGTCGCTGGCTGAAACCTGCGGGCAGTCACAATCCCTAATACCAGAAGCGCACGGTAGAATTCGTCTAGCGATTCCCCCGGTATTTGTCGCCTTGTTGTCAGGCGTAAACCTGGTTTACTGGCCGAATGTAATGTCCTTTCAACAGGGCCATCGCGGCCTCGAAGTTGTCCGCATCCTCAATGAGGGTGTAGATCTCTGGGCTCACCCTCGAGTGGAGAACTTGCAGTTTCTGGTCCTCCGTGGGTGTAGTTGTGGCCGTCCTGAGGTACCCGTTGAAGCACGCCAGCCAGTGTTTGAAGGTTGCCGCTGAGTATGCCGCGTGAGGGCTAAGTTGCAGACACTCCGGCTTGATGCGGAGCTCCATTCTTCAAAATCTAAAATCTAGTCCAATAAATTGATGCACGATCAATATCTCTCGAAGCGGGATTGTAGTACAATTGAAGGCTTTATTGGAGCAGCAGCTAGGGAGACACAGACAATTATACTCCGCCATACTGGGCGGAACCAGCAGGCAGACTTCACCAATGATCTTGCTGTCTCAGATACCTCCCACACCAATGGTCTTACAGCCTCAACCTGGGTACCGTAATACCCCTAATACCGACTACCACAGTCTCCCAATTAAGACAGCGATGAAGAGGAATTTCTTCCCTCACAGGGTCGTTGGTCAGTGGAATTTGTTGTCTCCAGAAGAGAGCACTGGAGTCTGGCTCATTGAATATCAGCAAAGCTGACTTGGACAGATATTTGATCAACAAGCATTATGGAAGATAGGGAGGAGGGTGGTGTCCAGGCCACAGAGAAACGGATCTGATTGAATGGCAGAGCAATCGCGACAGGCTGGATGACCTACAGCTGCCCCTATCTTTTATGATAATACGTAAATTCAGGCAATTCATGGTCCAAATTATCCTGTCTTCATTCAATGATGGAGATAGGGCTGGGACTAGCTGGGTAGCTCTTTCGGTGCGGACACGATGGGCTGAATGGCCTCTTTCTGTGCTATTAAAAAAAAGTAAACTCCTTATTAAACTCCTAATAACATGAGTTTATTTTTACAAAAAATATTCTTGATATGTGGGTATCGCTGGTTAGGCCAATATTTATTGCCCATCCCTAATTGCCCTTGAGAAGATGGTGGTGAGCTGCCGTCTTGAACCGCTGCAGTCCATGTGGTGTAGGTACACCCACAGTGCTGCTAGGGAGGGAGTTCCAGGATTTTGACCCAACGACAGTGAAGGAGCGAGCGATATATTTCCAAGTCAGGATGGCGTGTAGCTTTGAGGGGAACCTGCAGATGGTGATGTTCCCTAGTATCTGCTGCCCTTGTCGTCCTAGATGGTAGTGGTCATGGTTTGGAAAATGCTGTTGAAGGAACCTTGGTGAGTTGCTGCGGTATGTTTGTTGATGGTACACACGGTGCTACTGTGCGCTGGTGGTGGAGGACATGAATATTTAAGGTGGTGGATGGGATGTGGATCAAGCGGGGCTGCTTTGTCTTGGAGGCTTTGAGCTTAGTGAGTGTTGTTGGAGCTGCACTCATCCAGGAGAGTGGGGAGCATTTCATCATTGTTACACACGGGGGGAGGTGATGGGATCATTCTTTTTTCCTTTCCTCACCTCTCGGCTGCAACAAGATTTTTTTTGATAAGGAGCGTTTAACCCTTTTGAGTGCTGTCATGTTGAAGAATACATACAAACAGACTTTCTTGTAAGTTTAAAATCAAAAGAAAGGATAAACATTATTTTTACAATATCCAAAACGTATGCTACGACACTCCCTTAAACATACACGAATGCACACAAGAGAAATTGATTTCCACAGATGTAACATGCACTTAAATTATTAACACGGGACAAGTCCCTGTGCTGCTGGTCCCAAACAGCCTTGCTGGCTCCCAGTGTTGATTAATAAGGTGTTGACCACCTCACCAGCTACTTTCAGCCATTTGATGACCATATTGATGCATCCCATTGTCCACACAATCAGTTGGAGTTGAGGAGATTGATACACATTATGGGAGTTGGGGGCGATTGATATCCCACCAATGTTTCAGTTCCGATTAATTCACTGAAAGACTTTGGGCGCGATTCTCCGGACTCACGACGGTTCGGAGAATAGCGGGCGTCGGAAATTTTTACGGCGACGCTGTTCCGACGCCCTCCCGCTATTCTCCGAACCCCGCAAAATGTCGGAGTCGCCATTCCCGACAAACGCCTCCTTCCCGCCCCTGACACGACCAGAATCGCCACTGATAGCCCCCCCCCGCTATTCACAGGCCCGGATGGGCCGAAGTCCCGACGTCATGGCGCCCTGTTTGCACGTCGTGAAACACACCTGCTTTTTAAATTCGTCAACCAGTCGGCCTGGTTGTGGGGGGCGATGGGGGAGGCAGTGGGGGAGATGGAGGGGGGAGTGGGGGAGACGGAGGGGGGGGCGATGGGGGAGACGGAGGGGGGAGTGGGGGAGACGGAGGGGGGGGCGATGGGGGAGACGGAGGGGGCAGTGGGGGAGACGGAGGGGGCAGTGGGGGGCGACGGGGGAGGCAGTGGGGGGCGACAGGGGAGGCAGTGGGGGGCGACGGGGGAGGCAGTGGGGGGCGACGGAGGGGGAGGGTTAGGTAGAGAGTGAGCCGTCCAACCCCGTAACAAAATGTCTGCCACCATGCCATGGTGTGCAGGTGACGAGGACACAGCCGCTGGTTCCCCTGTGGCTTCCGGACACAGGCCACTGACGCACCCGTGAGGAGGCCATAGTTTACTGGCCGTTGGATGCAGAAAGTGACCAGGGGTTAGGCTGACCGCGTGTCAGCAGCGTGACCAGGCCACCGGGACACACTGGTATCCCATGGCAGGCGGCTGCCGAGGTGTCGACTAACGTCCGTCTAACATGTCCCGTTTCTCTGCCCCCAACCACCCTTCTGTAGGTTAGCACAATGTCTGTGAACAGAACGGCTATGTTCTGCGCAGTGGTTGGGGCCGCTGTACTGCAGTTGGCGATGCAGCAGCATCCACAGCCACAACCCGCAGTGGCTGCAGGGCCAGCTGCAGCAGCAGAGGGAAGGGCCGAGGAGTTGCCAGTCGTCGAGCAGCATGGGGGGGGGGGGGGGGGGGGGAGGAGGAGGAGGAGGAGGAGGAGGAGAGACTGAGGGTGCAGCCACGGCGCCAGAGGCGACGACCAAGGCCGAGGGTGTACCGTGTCCGGGTCTCTTTCCTAACAATGACGGACATCACCTGCAGGAGGAGACTCCGGCTGAGTAGGCAGACGGTGATACATATCTGTCACCTCGTGGCGCACCTCGCCCCACGTGGAACGGGGGGAGGACACGCGATCCCGGTTGCCATCAAGGTGACGGTCGCTCTGAACTTCTATGCTACCGGCTCCTTCCAGTCTCCGAGCGGGGACGTCTCTGGGATCTCCCAGTCATCGGTGCACAGGTGTATCCGGGATGTGACCGACGCCCTCTATGCCATCGCCGATCGCTACATCACCTTTCCCGAGGACCAAGCAAGTCAAGACTCACGAGCTCATGGATTTGCCAGTGTGGCCGGGATACCGAGGGTTCAGGGGTCAATCGACTGTGTTCACGTCCCCATGCGCCCGCCTGCTGTGGACAAGGAAGTGTTCACAAACAGGAGGGGGACATACTCCATTAATGTCCAGGTGGTATGCGACCCCCACATGAGGATCATGAACGTCTGTGCAAGGTTCCCAGGAAGTGTGCATGACTCCTACATACTGGCGCAGTCGTTCATACCTGCGATGTTTGAGGGGCGTCCCCCCCGGCTGAGGGGCTGGTTGCTAGGCGACAGGGGTTATCCGCTGAGGTCTTGGCTGATGACGCCTATACGGAGGCCTCAGACCAATGCGGAAACCCGATACAACGAGGCCCATGCAGCAACCAGGGGTGTGGTGGAGCGCTGCCTTGGCCTCCTGAAGATGAGATTCAGGTGCCTGGACCGCTCCGGAGGGGCCCTGCAGTACCAGGCCGACAGGGTCGCTCGCATTGTTGTGGTCTGCTGTGCGCTGCACAACATCGCGATGCAGAGGGGAGATGACCTGCTGCAGGAGACGGAGGGAGAAGCTAGTGGCAGTGGTGCCAGCACAGAGGAGGAGGAGGAGGAGGAGGAGACGGAGGAGGAGGAGGAGGAGGCGGAGAGGGAGGAGGAGGAGGAGGAGGCTGGCGGAGTGGCGGGCGCAGAATGCAGACACGACCCAGGTGCTGGTGATGTCCAGGAGGCGGCACGACGGACCCGGCAAGGACGGCGGGCACGCGACGCCCTGGTGGCAGCACGGTTCACGCATCGCATGTGACGTCCCCGATGAACACCAAACCACCACCTGCATCGCTAGTCATGCAGAGGGTCACCACACAACTGCCACCACCACAACCCCCCCCCCCCCCCTCAGTGTACACTGCTCCACTTCAACATCACGCTTATCACTGGGTCCAGACGGTATGGCACAACATTGATGGCTGTGTCAGCGGGTGTGATCAGTGCCATGTGGAATGATGACAGCCCGCTTTGCGAAGAGCTGTGAGCTCAGAATCGTTAGAGAGAGTCTGACCCATGGCAATAGCTGAACCATCTACCTTGGTGGCCGCTGAGATCGTCACGGACACTCCATCACGTGCCCGCGTGGGCTAGCTGTGGGAGGGGGTGGGGGGAGGGGCAGGGACTGCACACCCGGCACCGAGGTTTCACCACCCGTCAACCCCAGCGACACTCGGTCACCATCACGATTCCTGTGGCTGTGGAACAATCACACGGTATTACAAGTAAGGTGGAACAGTGCGTTTAATATTAACAATTATTTACAGGTGCCCTAGCCCCAACAACTAAACTGTGCCCTTCACCCGTGCCAACTTACTCAGTGTCTATCTTAGTTGCCTTACGGGCCCTACCACTACGTCTAAGTGACTCCCCAGATGATACAGCAGGAGTGGAGGAGGATTGCTGCGAATCGCCCCCCTCGACTCGTTTCTCCTTGGCTAAGCGTTTCCTGGGGCGACCCGGCCTTGATGGGCCAGGCTGCTCTGCGGGCGTCTCGGGTGACGTTGTGCCACCCTGCTCTGCCTGCTGCCCACCCGATGCACCAGGGATGGGACGGGGGGAGGCCGAGAATTCCGGGACGTCCCGTGATGGCCTTAATGGGACGGACCCCGAAACCTCCTCCTCCCTCGGGGAGCCCGGTGGCCCCCGGGCCTCACTTTGGGACAGAGGTGCGAGCGGGGAGGTTCCCCGTCGCACCACCGACACCTGGCGCTGCCAGTCCTGGAGGCCTGCAACGGTATCCACCAGGATCCGAAGGTTTGCAGAGACGGAGTCCAGGGAGTTAGACATTCCCACCAGGGACTGTGCGACCTCAACCTGTGTGTGCACGACGCCATCCAGCACGTGTCAGGCGGTTGATGGTCTCCGCGACCGACTGCTGGGACTGTGCTATCGACTGCTGGGACTGTGCTATCGACTGCTGTGACTGTCCATGGCGTGCTGCGAATGGGCCATGACCTACTGAGACTCGGCCATGGCCCGCAGGGCGCCGGCAATGTCGTTTTGCCTCTGGCACATTGCTGCCTGTGAGAGGGCAACCCTGTCCAGGGCCGAGGATGACGCGTGCACATTAACCCCAACGTCTTGCATAACCTGACCCATTGCCTCCACCGCGGATGCCACCCGTGCGGCGTCGGACTGGGTCTCTGCCATGAGCGGCACCTCTCCCTGCTCTTGGACGCGGTTCGACTCCTCTAACAGCGTCTGCAGAGCCAGGAAGGCAGCCCTCCTCCCGTCATTGTTTCCCTGGGTTTCCTGAGGCATCGGCTGTGCGGGTGGGTTGATAAACTCCAGGAACTCAGAAAACGTCTGGGAGCCAGCTGCATCCTGGGCCTGGTCTGGCCTCCGCGAGTCCGGGCCCTCTGTTGCTCCGACCTCCACCTGCTGTACCTGCTCAGCTGTGATGTACCAACCAGACTGTGCCCCAGGAGACTCATCACTAAATAGGCCAACCGGGGTGTGTGTCTCTGGGATGATGGATGTGGTGGGAGAAAGCAGTGCCGCAAGCCCGACGCTCTCAATGTTTAGGGCCTCCTCCAGGGTGTGGGGCTGCTCAGCGTCAGGAGGGTTGTCCCTGGCCATTTCTGGTGGTTGTGGACTTCGAACCCTCTGTGCGTCCTGGTCCGCAGATTGGGTTGGGGCGGATGGGGCTGCCCGCTGATCGGGCACCCTCTGTTGTGAGGCCCCGGGTGAGGTGGCGGCAGATTCCTGTCTCCGTCTGGAGGCAGACGGCCCTGGTCGTTCGGCATCACGTCCTAGGAAGAGAATGAGACGGGTTATTTAGATTTGCTCGGCAGGCCGCTGGACGGTCCCAGTGGGCAGGGTGTGTGAAGGGACAGAGGATGGGGGAGGTGTCCCAGTGGGCAGGGTGTGTGAAGGGACAGAGGATGGGGGAGGTGTCCCAGTGGGCAGGGTTTGTGAAGGGACAGAGGATGGGGGAGGTGTCCCAGTGGGCAGGGTGTGTGAAGGGACAGAGGATGGGGGAGGTGTCCCAGTGGGCAGGGTGTGTGAAGGGACAGAGGATGGGGGAGGGGTGAGTGTTTGTCAGGGAGGGTTGTCTCACTTGCTGCAGTTCCGCCAACCTCGCATAGCGCGATATCGCGGGTGGCAGACCCCCCAACAAGGTCTAGGGCCCTCTGTTCAAAGGTGCTGAGGGGGTGCAGGTTGGGCGAACCCCCTCTAGTCTTGTGCCGCTCACGGTGGTTGTGAGCGGCCTTGGCCTGTTGGGGGAGGGAACATAGGTAGATCATTACAAAACGGAAGGTATCAGCAGTCCGTTCAGATACTGGCACAGTTTGGGGGGGTCAAGTTGTCATAAGACGATTGCATCTCTCCTCGGGACCAGAGCGCTGGGTCTGCGACAACTTTGTGAACCATCCTCAAATAACTCTGCCCCAATCCCCCTCCCCCCCCTCCCGTGCCGGGGGGGGGGGGGGGGGGGGGGGGGCGGTGGGTGCTTAAGTTAAGGGGGAGGGATGGTTGTGACTAGGGGGCACCCTCATGGCACTTACCCTGGCAGACCTGGTGAGGTCGTGTAGCTTCTTCCTACATTGCTCAGCTGAGCGAGGGGTCTGCCCCACAGCACTGACGGCAGCAGCCACGTCACGCCAGGCCTGGCGTACCGCGCTGGCAGGTTGGCGATGCCCTCTCCGCGGGCGGATGATGCCCCTCCTCTGCTCCACGGCATCGAGCAGCGCCTCGACGTCCGCATCAACAAAGCGAGGAGCAGCTCTCCTCGGCTCCGACATCCTGCCCGACAGATTCTGTGGTCGCCCGCGCCTTTTTACGGCGTCGGGCGGCGTCACGTGGGCGTGATCGTGTCGTCGCCGCGTTCCGTCGTCATCACGCACGTAATTGACGCGGCCGCGCTACTAGCCCATTTCCAGGAAGTGAATCTGTCGGGAAATGAAGCCTTCGCGACCGTCGGTTTTACGATTTTCCGCGGGTGCGGAGAATTTCGCCCTTTATTTTATATTCTGGCTTCATGGGATCAACATATCTAATAGCCATTTTCTTTTCGATCTTTTCCCTCGAAATGATGAGGGACAGTCAATTTGTATCTGGGAATCTATTTGCATTTTAAGTAACTTCCCAGAAATATTAGCCGGAATTTTCTGGCCATGGGGATTCTTTTTTCCAGCGGGCGGCACACCCCCATCTGTGGGATTCCTGGCGATGTGAAGTGGCTTTGATGGGAAATCCCATTGACAAGCAGCGGGAAGAGGGAATGCCGCCGCCAGCAAAAGGCACGTGGCTGAGAAACACGCGGCTAGTGAACTGGAGAATTCCCCCCATAGACTCTGTCTACCACCTGACTTTCCAGAATCCATGTTGTAAGGGTACACTGTCCACTATTCTATGTCTCATTCTTTTTAAAAGCACACCTTTTCCCCAAATATCTTTGTAGACATATGGGAACAGGTGGAGGCCAATCATCCTCTTGAGCCTGATCCAATTAGAGTGTGACTGATCATCTACCTCAATACCATTTTCCCGCATTGTCCACGTATCTATTAATGTCATTACTATTCAGAAATCTATCAATCTCTGCCTTGAACACTCTCAAGAACTGAATCTCCACAATCCTCTGGATTGAGAATTCCAAAGATTCACCACCCTCTGAGTGAAGAGGTTCCTCCTCATCTCAGTCCTTAATGACCTGTCGCTTATTCGGAGACTGTGTCCCTTCTAGACCCCATTCATCTAACCCCGTGCTGTACCTGTCCTGGGAGTGTTTGATGGGGACAGTGTAGAGGGAGATTTACTGTGTATCTAACCCCGTGCTGTACCTGTCCTGGGAGTGTTTGATGGGGACAGTGTAGAGGGAGCTTTACTCTGTATCTAACCCCGGGCTGTACCTGTCCTGCGAGTGTTTGATGGGGACAGTGTAGAGGGAGCTTTACTCTGTATCTAACCCCGTGCTGTACCTGCCCTGGGAGTGTTTGATGGGGACAGTGTAGAGGGAGCTTTACTCTGTATCTAACCCCGTGCTGTACCTGTCCTGGGAGTGTTTGATGGGGACAGTGTAGAGGGAGCTTTACTCTGTATCGAACCCCGTGCTGTACCTGTCCTGGGGGTGTTTGATGTGGACAGTGTAGAGGGAGCTTTACTCTGTATCTAACCCCGTGCTGTATCTGTCCTGGGAGTGTTTGATGGGGACAGTGTAGAGGGAGCTTTATTCTGTATCTAACTCCGTGCTGTACCTGTCCTGGGGGTGTTTGATGTGGACAGTGTGGGGGAGCTGCACGTGCATCAAATTCCATGCTGTACCTGTTCTGTGAGTATTTGAATTAGAATTTCAAAGGTGTGAAATTATTTGCTCCGTGTGCTGTTGGAACTTTTGAAACCTAACTTATAAAGTAGGCCATTTTCTCCACAGTGTCTTTGAGGTGCTGGTTCAACACTCATGCATTCCACTCTTCAGACTGTTTTCCTTCTCTTTCCTTATCTCTTTTATATTCTCGGTATAAATTGCCTGGTTAGGCTGTTGTTTAACAGCATACAGAGAATTGGCCATAGAAAATACAGAAACAATGGCATGTGCCAAAATCTAAACGTGACTAGCCAATAAAAGGTGTGGCTACATGAGCACATCAGAGGTGGGAATTCTGTGGTGAGTAACTCACTTCCTGATTCCACCAAAGCCTGTCCACATTCTACAAGGCACAAGTCAGGAGCGGGATGGAATACTCTCCACTTGCCTGGATGAGCGCAGCTCCAACAACACTCAAGAAGCTCAACACCATCCAGGACAAAGCTTGATTGCTCCCCCTTCCACAAACATTCCCGTACCAGCCTCCCCGAACAGGCGCTGGAATGTGGCGACTAGGAGCTTTTCACAGTAACTTCATTGAAGCCTACTTGTGACAATAAGTGATTATTATTATTATTATTAACATTCACTCTCTCCACCACTGACACACTATATGCTGGGTCAGAATCTTGTAACTCCCTCCCTAACTGCACTGTGGATGTACCTACATCACATGGACTGCAGCGGTTCAAGAAGGCAGCTCACCACCACCTTGTCAAGGGCAATTAGGGATGGGCAATAAGTATTGTCCAAGCCAGCGATGCCCACGTCCCAGGAACAAATTTAATAAAAAGATAGAAGGGGGGTCCGTGAGATCTGTGAAAGGAGAAAAAGGAAGAACAGAAAATAAAGGAGAGATGGAACGCAGCAGTGAAAAGATAGACAAGAGAAAAGTGGGAATGAAAGAGATGGGGAGCGGCAAATAGACTAAAATAATAACGGAGTGAAATAGAGGAAGTGAGAATGTGGAGAAGGAGAAAGACAATGAGAAAGAAGAGAAAGATGAGAGGAAGCGTAGAGGAAGGTGAGGAGGGAAGGAGAGTGGGAGGTGAGGGAGGGAGGGGAGAGGGTGGGGAGGAAGGGGAGAGGAAGGTGAGGGGGGAAGGGGAGAGGGTGAGAGAGGAAGGGGAGGGGAAGGTGAGGGGGGAAGGGGAGAGGAAGGTGAGGGAGGAAGGGGAGAGAGTGAGGGAGGAAGGGGAGAGGAAGGTGAGGGAGGAAGGGGAGGGGAAGGTGAGGGGGACGCTGAGAGGAAGGTGAGGGAGGAAGGGGAGAGGAAGGTGAGGGAGGAAGGGGAGGGGAAGGTGAGGGAGGAAGGGGAGGGGAAGGTGAGGGAGGAAGGGGAGGGGAAGGTGAGGGAGGAAGGGGAGAGGAAGGTGAGGGAGGAAGGGGAGGGGAAGGTGAGGGAGGAAGGGGAGGGGAAGGTGAGGGGGGAAGGGGAGGGAAAGGTGAGGGAGGGAGGAGAGAGGAAGGTGAGGGAGGACGCGGAGAGGAAGGTGAGGGAGGGATGGGAGGGGAAGGTGAGGGAGGAAGGGGAGAGGAAGGTGAGGGAGGACGCGGAGAGGAAGGTGAGGGAGGGAGGAGAAAGGTGAGGGAGGGAAGAGAGAGGAAGGTGAGGGAGGGAGGAGAGAGGAAGGTGAGGGAGGAAGGGGAGAGGAAGGTGAGGGGGGAGGGGAGGGGAAGGGGAGGGAGGGAGGAGAGAGGAAGGTGAGGGAGGACGTGGAGAGGAAGGCGAGGGAGGGATGGGAGGGGAAGGTGAGGGCGGATGGGAGGAGAAGGTGAGAGAGGGAGGAGAGAGGAAGGTGAGGGAGGGAGGGGGGAGGAAGGTGAGGGAGGAAGGGGAGAGGAAGGTGAGGGAGGAAGGGGAGAGGAAGGTGAGGGAGGTAGGGGAGAGGAAGGTAAGGGAGGAAGGGGAGATGAAGATGAGGGAGGTAGGGGAGAGGAAGGTGAGGGAGGAAGGGGAGATGAAGATGAGGGAGGTAGGGGTGAGGAAGGTGAGGGAGGAAGGAGAGAGGAAGATGAGGGAGGAAGGGGTCAGGAAGGTGAGGGAGGAACGAGAGAGGAAGGTGAGGGAGGTAGGGGTGAGGAAGGTGAGGGCGGATGGGAGGGGAAGGTGAGGGAGGGAGGAGAGAGGAAGGTGAGGGAGGGAGGGGGGAGGAAGGTGAGGGAGGAAGGGGAGAGGAAGGTGAGGGAGGAAGGGGAGAGGAAGGTGAGGGAGGTAGGGGAGAGGAAGGTGAGGGAGGAAGGGGAGAGGAAGATGAGGGAGGTAGGGGTGAGGAAGGTGAGGGAGGAAGGGGAGAGGAAGATGAGGGAGGAAGGGGTCAGGAAGGTGAGGGAGGAACGAGAGAGGAAGGTGAGGGAGGTAGGGGAGAGGAAGGTGAGGGAGGAAGGGAAGAGGAAGATGAGGGAGGAAGGGAAGAGGAAGATGAGGGAGGTAGGGGTGAGGAAGGTGAGGGAGGAAGGGGAGAGGAAGATGAGGGAGGAAGGGGTCAGGAAGGTGAGGGAGGAATGAGAGAGGAAGGTGAGGGAGGTAGGGGTGAGGAAGGTGAGGGAGGACGCTGAGAGGAAGGTAAGGGAGGAACGAGAGAGGAAGGTGAGGGAGGTAGGGGTGAGGAAGGTGAGGGAGGAAGGGGAGAGGAAGGCGAGGGAGGAAGGGGAGAGGAAGATGAGGGGGGAAGGGGAGAGGATGGTGAGGGAGGAAGGGGAGAGGAAGGTGAGGGAGGGATGGGAGGGGACGTTGAGGGAGGAAGGGGAGAGGAAGGTGAGGGAGGGATGGGAGAGGAAGGTGAGGGAGGGATGGGAGGGGAAGGTGAGGGAGGAAGGGGAGGGGAAGGTGAGGGAGGAAGGGGAGGGGAAGGTGAGGGAGGACGCGGAGGGGAAGGTGAGGGAGGGATGGGAGGGGAAGGTGAGGGAGGAAGGGGAGGGGAAGGTGAGGGAGGGAGGAGAGAGGAAGGTGAGGGAGGGATGGGAGGGGAAGGTGAGGGAGGGAGGAGAGAGGAAGGTGAGGGAGGAAGGGGAGGGGAAGGTGAGGGAGGAAGGGGAGATGAAGGTGAGGGAGGAAGGGGAGAGGAAGGTGAGGGGGGATGGGAGGGGAAGGTGAGGGAGGGAGGAGAGAGGAAGGTGAGGGAGGGATGGGAGGGGAAGGTGAGGGAGGGAGGAGAGAGGAAGGTGAGGGAGGAAGGGGAGGGGAAGGTGAGGGAGGAAGGGGAGATGAAGGTGAGGGAGGAAGGGGAGAGGAAGGTGAGGGGGGATGGGAGAGGAAGGTGAGGGAGGGAGGGGAGGGGAAGGTGAGGGAGGAAGGGGAGATGAAGGTGAGGGAGGAAGGGGAGAGGAAGGTGAGGGGGGATGGGAGAGGAAGGTGAGGGAGGGAGGGGAGGGTAAGGTGAGGGAGAAAGGGGAGAGGAAGGTGAGGGAGGAAGGAGGGAGGAAGATGGGGGAAAAGCAAGTTTGTGGAAGGGAGTCAGAGAAAGAGAGGAACAATAACTGGGAGGTGAGAAACTGATGGAGCTGTTTGAGGGAAGCTCTTTTTTCCCAGTATCACTGCACCTTGTTATAGTGCAATTTTTGTCAAATGACAGGAGATTACTTGCCACCGGGCTAGGTTTGTGCTGGCTGAGGTGGTTTAGCTGAAGTATTTATGCCTGGGAGAGAGGAGTGTATGTTTTTGGAATAGCGTCTGACACCTGGGTCACTTCATTAATCTTGTACAAATAAATCCTTCACTTCCATCCATCTCGGCTCGCCGTGACTCCACAGCAGGGTTGAATCCCCTCCCTACACGGATCGAGTCATTATCCAGCCAGTTGAGGAGCCAGATCGGCTCTCCCTCATTCAGGTGGTATGATATTTAATCTCATCAGGTTTAAAAGATTCAGGGCAGATATTTGGTTCCCATTGCATCCTCGAATGTGACCTGTAGGTGCTCGCTCTCCAATTTTCCTGTCTCCAGGCTTAAATCAACACTTAAAGGCTTTGTCTTGAGAAGTGGGGATATTAACTGCTGGCAACCATAAATTCTGTACAGAAATGTCAAATATCAGCTGTGATAAATGAGCCAGTTAATTCACCATGTCTGTCCTTTATTTTACAGTGCTATTTACTGCACTTCTCTCGCTCGCTCCCATCCATTGTATTCCTCTCCCTCCTCCTCTCCTCTTCCTCAATCTCTCTTCACTTTCCTTTTCTGCATTTCCATTCCATCATCTGTCCTTCATTTACTTCTTATAATGTCTGCCATGCTCGTTCCATCCTGTTCCCTATCTCTCTCCTTCATCTCTCACTCTCTCCCGCCCGTTCTTACGTTACCCTTCTCCTGTCTCTTTCCTTTCTTCCCTCCCTCTATTTCTCCATCTTTATTCCCTCCTCCTGCTCTTTCTCCTTTTCAATCCTTATTATTTTCCTATCTTTCCTAATTTTATCGATCCTTTCACTCTTTGTTTTTCTGATTTATATATATATATAATATATATATTGACTCCATTCTGCTTTTTGTTGACCTTCCTATTCAGGACTATTGCTCTTAATATCACTGCTTCTTTATGTTTGTACCTTACAAGGTATGTGTGTACCTTGGAGCAGCAGGGTAGCATTGTGGATAGCACAATTGCTTCACAGCTCCAGGGTCCCAGGTTCGATTCCCGGCTTGGGTCACTGTCTGTGCGGAGTCTGCACATCCTCTCCGTGTGTGCGTGGGTTTCCTCCGGGTGCTCCGGTTTCCTCCCACAGTCCAAAGATGTGCAGGTTAGGTGGATTGGCCATGATAAATTGCCCTTAGTGTCCAAAATTGCCCTTAGTGTTGGGTTGGGTTATGGGGATAGGGTGGAGGTGTTAACCTTAGGTAGGGTGCTCTTCCCGGGAGCCGGTGCAGACTCGATGGGCCGAATGGCCTCCTTCTGCACTGTAAATTCTATGAAAATATGTTTGAAGGTTTTCTCAATATGAGGACTGATTGCTGATTCTATTACAAGGAGCATTTTGGATATCTCTCCAGCCAAAAAAGTGTTCATGTGTTCTCTTGGCGAGTTGGTGGTATAATGGTATTGTCACTGGGCTAGTAATCCAGAGACCTGGGACAATACTCTGGGGACCTGGGTTCGAATCCCACCAGGGCAGATGGTGAAATTTGAATTCAATAAAAATCTGGAATGAAAATCTAATGATGGCTTTGAAACCCAAAAACCCAACAGGTTCACTAATGCTCATTAAGGAAGGACATCTACTGTCCTTACCTGATCTGGTCGACCTACATGTGACTCCAGACCCACAGCAATGTGGTTGACTCTGAAGTACCCTTTGAAATGACAAACCACTCTGTTCAAGGGCAATTAGGGATGGGCAATAAATGCTGGCCCAGCCAGCAACACCCACATCCCCTGAATGAACAAAGAAAAAAAAATGTCTCCTCTATCCTCTCTCTATAAAAGAGACGTATAACACTTTCTAATCACTGGAATCTGCAGCACAGAGAGGCCATTCAGCCCATAATGTCAGTGCTGGTTCTCTGAAGAAGCTATCCAACTCCATAGAATCCCTACAGTACAGAAAGAGGCCATGCGGCCCATCCTGTGTGTGCCAACCCTCTGAAAGAGCACCGCACCTGAGGCCACTCCTCCACCCACTCCCCGTAACCCCACCTCATCTGCACATCTTTGGACTGTGGGAGGAACCCGGAGCACCCGGAGGAAACCCACGCAGACTCGGGGAGAAAGTGCAAACGGCAATTTCTTCCCCCTTTCAAGTATTTATCCCATTCTCTTTTGAAAGTTATTTGTGAATCTCTTCCACAGGCAGCACCTTCCAGATCACAACTCCTCACTGTGGGAAAAATGATTCCTCATGTCTGCTGTGATTATTTAACCACTTAATTTAAATCTGTGTCTTTTAGTTATTGACGCTGGTGCTAATGGAAGCATTCTCTCCCTATTCTACTCCAACAAAACATTTCAGAATTCTGAGCAGTTCTATTAAAACTCCTTTGAACCTCCTTGCTTTAAGAGGAAGATTCCCAGATTCCCCGTCTCTCCACGTACCCAAAGTCCCTCATCACCAATCTACCTCCAAAAGTTTAATATTTCAAATAAATTCTCCACATTGTATTGAACTAATTTGAAGGACAAACTCATAAACAGCAATATAATCCCAGCAGAGTGGTGGAAAGATGCTCAATAATGTACCTGTGAGATTGTTCATATTCCACAGCTTGGCCCGCAGGTCCCTGGCACCTGTCATCACCCATCGACTGGCATCATGAGAGCTCTGTGCAGACCATAGCCTGTAGGCCCAGGCAATTTAGAGAGACAGGGAGGACCCCAAATAATTTTAATGTAGGTTTTGAGTCAATGAGAAACTTACAGGGTTATACACAGAACGCAGTGCTGTATGACTAGGTAGGGCTGGAATAGCTCAGTGGACTAGACAGCTGGTTTGTGATGCAGAATAAGGCCAGCAGCACAGGTTCAATTCCCGTACCAGCTTACCCAAACAAGCGCCGGAATGTGGCGACTAGGGGCTTTTCAAGGTGCTTCACACTTGTGACAATAAAAGGTTATTGTTATTATTATTATGATACACACAGCTCCATCAAAGAGCCGGCATAGACACCGTGGACCAAATGGCCTCTTCTTTTCTGCAAAACTCTATGATTCCAAGTTTTTTAAATTTCCAACATAAGATTGCTGGCTTTATGTTAGGCAAAGTTATTAAAGGTTACAGGACCATGGCGAAGAAATGGAAGAAAGATTCAGAGCAGTTCTGACCATCATCTAATTGACTGACAGGACAAGGGCTCAAAGGCACAAAAGATAACTTTGTAGGTTTGTTTAATCATATTGTTGTAAAATATGAATTTTATTATGATAGGAACTCCCTCAGTTCTGACCCTCTGACAGTGCGGCACTCCCTCAGTACTGACCCTCTGACAGTGCGGCACTCCCTCAGTACTGACCCTCTGACAGTGCAGCACTCCGTCAGTACTGACCCTCTGACAGTGCAGCACTCCCTCAGTACTGACCCTCTGACAGTGCAGCACTCCCTCAGTACTGACCCTCTGACAGTGCGGCGCTCCCTCAGTACTGACCCTCTGACAGTGCGGCACTCCCTCAGTACTGACCCTCTGACAGTGCGGCACTCCCTCAGTACTGACCCTCTGACAGTGCGGCACTCCCTCAGTACTGACCCTCTGACAGTGCAGCACTCCCTCAGTACTGACCCTCTGACAGTGCAGCGCTCCCTCAGTACTGACCCTCTGACAGTGCGGCACTCCCTCAGTACTGACCCTCTGACAGTGCGGCACTCCCTCAGTACTGACCCTCTGACAGTGCGGCACTCCCTCAGCACTGACCCTCTGACAGTGCGGCACTCCCCCAGTACTGACCCTCTGACAGTGCGGCACTCCCTCAGTACTGACCCTCTGACAGTGCAGCACTCCCTCAGTACTGACTTTCGAACATAACTTTCGGACTCGGAGGTGAGAGTACAGGCCATTAAGCCCGTACTCCCAAGACAACAAAATGAAGATGTGGTGGGAAAATTGGTGTGAGGGACAATAAGCAGGACACAGTGTGAAATAATGACACTTCTCATTGGCAGCAGGAATCACTCACTTAATGTCACTGGTTACCTACTGTCGGGTCGCTATCCCCGGGCTGTGATCTGATGATGGATGACGATGGCTGTCTGTTACATTGCTGTTTCTGGAAACTTGTCGCATACTTTGAAAACCTCAAGAGTTAAATCGCATTTGTTCTCGTGAACCCAAATTGCCCTTCATTACATTTTAATGGTGAAGGATTTGGATAATTTTTATACTTTCCAAATAATAGACTTAAATGGTGTTGACATGATATGCAAAGTTATTAAGTGCAAAGCAGAAAGGCCGTGACAAGGGAAGAAAGTGGAAAATGTAATGTGTTGATATTAATGAAATTTTTTTTTTTTGGCAATCCCTAACTTAATCTGATGCCGTGATGCAGAAAATGGCATTGCAGAGTCCCAATCAGAGCACAGCACCATCATCTCTCAATGAATCATAACAAATGGACGAGGTTCAGTGATGATGTCATCAGCGATTCTGTCTCGCCTTTCTCCCGGAGAGACAGCCATCCATCATCCAACAGTTAAACAGGCGGATTTCGGCTGAGCTGGTGGATTTCGAAAGCAACCATCTCCCCGCTTGGCTGCTTGTCATCTATTCACTGGCGGCAGAGTTTTGCAGGACTCTACATTTAGCTTAGACACACTCGGCTACCTCCGTTCTCCAAATGCATCAAGGGGTGAGAGCAGAAAATTATACAAAGTAGGAGAGCTGCTGAATGTTTCCACAAATTGAGTCTGCAAGTCTATTTTCTACATGTGCAAGCTGACAGCCAAGGGGTGAAGGCAGTCTTTTCAATTGGAGAAGCTGCCAGAGTGATTACTGTAAATCACAAGCTGGATGCTTCAATAATTATTGTTCTCGACTATTTAGTTTTGTTCAGATTGCAGCATGTCTGTCAAGATTCTGCTTCCTTGGAGCTTTTATGTTCATCAGAGTGAAGATTTATATCAGCACCAAATATTTCACTTCAGGCAGGGTGTAAGCATTACTCCCAGGACAGGTACAGCACGGGGTTAGATACAGAGTAAAGCTCCCTCTACACTGTCCCCATCAAACACTCCCAGGACAGGTACAGCACGGGGTTAGATACAGAGTAAAGCTCCCTCTACACTGTCCCCATCAAACACTCCCAGGACAGGTACAGCATGGGGTTAGATACAGAGTAAAGCTCCCTCTACACTGTCCCCATCAAGCACCCCCAGGACAGGTACAGCACAGGGTTAGATACAGAGTAAAGCTCCCTCTACACTGTCCCCATCAAACACTCCCAGGACAGGTACAGCACGGAGTTAGATACAGAGTAAAGCTCCATCTACGCTGTCCCCATCAAACACTCCCAGGACAGGTACAGCACGGGGTTAGATACAGAGTAAAGCTACCTCTACACTGTCCCCATCAAACACTCCCAGGACAGGTACAGCACGGGGTTAGATACAGAGTAAAGCTCCCTCTACACTGTCCCCATCAAACACTCCCAGGACAGGTACAGCACGGGGTTAGATACAGAGTAAAGCTCCCTCTACACTGTCCCCATCAAACACTCCCAGGGCAGGTACAGCACGGGGTTAGATACAGAGTAAAGCTCCCTCTACACTGACCCCATCAAACACTCCCAGGACAGGTACAGCACGGGGTTAGATACAGAGTAAAGCTCCCTCTACACTGTACCCATCAAACACTCCCAGGACAGGTACAGCACGGGGTTAGATACAGAGTAAAGCTCCCTCTACACTGTCCCCATCAAACACTCCCAGGACAGGTACAGCACGGGTTTAGATACAGAGTAAAGCTCCCTCTACACTGTCCCCATCAAACACTCCCAGGACAGGTACAGCACGGGGTTAGATACAGAGTAAAGCTCCCTCTACACTGTCCCCATCAAACACTCCCAGGACAGGTACAGCACGGGGTTAGATACAGAGTAAAGCTCCCTCTACACTGTCCCCATCAAACACTCCCAGGACAGGTACAGCATGGGGTTAGATACAGAGTAAAGCTCCCTCTACACTGTCCCCATCAAGCACCCCCAGGACAGGTACAGCACAGGGTTAGATACAGAGTAAAGCTCCCTCTACACTGTCCCCATCAAACACTCCCAGGACAGGTACAGCACGGAGTTAGATACAGAGTAAAGCTCCATCTACGCTGTCCCCATCAAACACTCCCAGGACAGGTACAGCACGGGGTTAGATACAGAGTAAAGCTACCTCTACACTGTCCCCATCAAACACTCCCAGGACAGGTACAGCACGGGGTTAGATGCAGAGTAAAGCTCCATCTACATTGTCCCCATCAAACACTCCCAGGACAGGTACAGCACGGGGTTAGATACAGAGTAAAGCTCCCTCCACACTGTCCCCATCAAACACTCCCAGGACAGGTACAGCACGGGGTTAGATACAGAGTAAAGCTCCCTCTACACTGTCCCCATCAAACACTCCCAGGTCAGGTACAGCACGGGGATAGATACAGAGTAAAGCTCCCTCTGCACTGTCCCCATTGAACACTCCCAGGACAGGTACAGCACGGGGTTAGATACAGAGTAAAGCTCCCTCTACACTGTCCCCATCAAACACTCCCAGGACAGGTACAGCACGGGGTTAGATACAGATAAAGCTCCCTCCACACTGTCCCCATCAAACACTCCCAGGACAGGTACAGCACGGGGTTAGATACAGAGTAAAGCTCCCTCTACACTGTCCCCATCAAACATTCCCAGGACAGGTACAGCGCGGAGTTAGATACAGAGTAAAGCTCCCTCCACACTGTCCCCATCAAACACTCCCAGGACAGGTACAGCACGGGGTTAGATACAGAGTAAAGCTCCCTCTGCACTGTCCCCATTGAACACTCCCAGGACAGGTACAGCACGGGGTTAGATACAGAGTAAAGCTCCCTCTACACTGTCCCCATCAAACACTCCAGGACAGGTACAGCACGGGGTTAGATACAGAGTAAAGCTCCCTCCACACTGTCCCCATCAAACACTCCCAGGACAGGTACAGCACGGAGTTAGATACAGAGTAAAGCTCCCTCTACACTGTCCCCATCAAACACTCCCAGGACAGGTACAGCACGGGGTTAGATACAGAGTAAAGCTCTCTCTACACTGTCCCCATCAAACACTCCCAGGACAGGTACAGCACGTGGTTAGATACAGAGTAAAGCTCCCTCTACACTGTCCCCATCAAACACTCCCAGGGCAGGTACAGCACGAGGTTAGATACAGAGTAAAGCTCCCACTACACTGTCCCCTTCACACACTCCCAGGACAGGTACAGCACGGGGTTAGATACAGAGTAAAGCTCCCTCCAAACTGTCCCCATCAAACACTCCCACGACAGGTACAGCACGGGGTTAGATTCAGAGTAAAGCGTCCTCTACACTGTCCCCATCACACACTCCCCTTTATATCTCTTTGTGAATTCAGATCAGAGGGGATGGAGGCTAGGGCAGTTGCTTGCTCCTCCTGTAGGATGTGGGTGGTGAGGGATACCGCAGGTGTCCCCGCTGACTATACCTGCGGGAAGTGCACCCAACTCCAGCTCCTCAGCGTCCGCGTTATGGAACTGGAGCTGGATGAACTTCGGATCATCCGGGAGGCAGAGGGGCTGATAAAGAAGAGTTACAGGGAGGTTGCCACACCCAAGGTTGAGGACAAGAGTAGCTGGGTAAGTCAGGGGAAGGAAAACGAATGGACAGACAGTGCAGGGATCCCTCGTGGCCGTTTCCCTTCTACACAGGAACTGTTATTCTCTATGATATACACAGGGACTGTTATTCTCTATAATATACACAGACACTGTTATTCTTTATAATATACACAGGGGCTGTTACTCTTCATAATATACAAAGGGGCTGTTATTCTCTATAATATACACAGGGACTTTTATTCTCTATAATATACACAGGGACTTTTATTCTCTATAATATACACAGGGGCTGTTATTCTCTATAATATACACAGGGACTTTTATTCTCTATAATATACACAGGGACTGTTATTCTCTATAATATACACAGGGACTTTTATTCTCTATAATATACACAGACTGTTATTCTCTATAATATACACAGGGGCTGTTATTCTCTATATTATACACAGGGGCTGTTATTCTCTATAATATACACAGAGACTGTTATTCTCTATATTATACACAGGGGCTGTTATTCTCTATAATATACACAGAGACTGTTATTCTCTATAATATACACAGGGACTGTTATTCTGTATAATATACACAGGGACTTTTATTCTGCATATTATACACAGTGGCTGTTATTCTCTATAATAAACACAGGGACTGTTATTCTCTATATTATACACAGGGACTGTTATTCTCTATAATATACACAGGGACTGTTATTCTCTATATTATACACAGCGGCTGTTATTCTCTATAATATACACAGAGACTGTTATTCTCTATAATATACACAGGGACTGTTATTCTCTATAATATACACAGAGACTGTTATTCTCTATAATATACACAGAGACTGTTATTCTCTATAATATACACAGAGACTGTTATTCTCTATAATATACACAGAGACTGTTATTCTCTATAATATACACAGGGACTGTTATTCTGTATAATATACACAGGGTTGTTATTCTCTATAATATACACAGGGGCTGTTATTCTCTATAATATACACAGGCGCTGTTATTCTCTATATTATACACAGGGGCCGTTATTCTCTATAATATACACAGGGGCTGTTATTCTCTATAATATACACAGGGGCTGTTATTCTCTATAATATACACAGGGGCTGTTATTCTCTATAATATACACAGGGGCTGTTATTCTCTATAATATACACAGGGGCTGTTATTCTCTATAATATACACAGGGGCTGTTATTCTCTATATTATACACAGGGGCTGTTATTCTCTATAATATACACAGGGGCTGTTATTCTCTATAATATACACAGGGGCTGTTATTCTGTATATTATACACAGGGATTGATATTCTTTATAATATATACAGGGACTGTTATTCTGAAAATTATACACAGGGTCTGTTATTATATATAATATACATAGGGACTGTTATTCTCTATAATATAAAAAGGGGTTGGTATTCTCTATAATATACACAGGGACTGTTATTTTATATAATATACATAGGTACTGTTATTCTCTATAATATAGACAGGGACTGTTATTCTCTATAATATACAAAGGGGCTGTTATTCTCTATAATATACACAGGGGCTGTTATTCTCCATAATATACACAGGGGCTGTTACTCTACATAATATACAAAGGGGCTGTTATTCTCTATAATATACACAGGGGCTGTTATTCTCTATAATATACACAGGGACTTTTATTCTCTATAATATACACAGGGACTGTTATTCTCTATAATATACACAGGGACTTGTATTCTGCATATTATACACAGGGGCTGTTATTCTCTATATTATACACATGGGCTGTTATTCTGTATATGATACACAGGGGCTGTTATTCTCTATAATATACACAGGGGCTGTTATTCTCTATAATATACACAGGGGCTGTTATTCTCTATAATATACACAGTGGCTGTTATTCTCTATATTATACACAGGGGCTGTTATTCTCTATAATATACACAGGGACTGTTGTTCTGTAGAATACACACAGGGACTGGTATTCTCCATAATATACACAGGGCCCGTTATTCTCTATAATATACACAGGGGCTGTTATTCTCTATAATATACACAGGGATTGTTATTCTTTATAATATATACAGGGACTGTTATTCTGAAAATAATACACAGGGTCTGTTATTATATGTAATATACATAGGGACTGTTATTCTCTATAATATAAAAAGAGGTTGTTATTCTATATAATATACACAGGGACTGTTATTATATATAATATACATAGGTACTGTTATTCTCTATAATATACACAGGGACTGTTATTCTCTATAATATAGACAGGGACTGTTATTCTCTATAATATACAAAGGGGGTGTTAGTCTCTATAATATACAAAGGGGCTGTTATTCTTTATAATATACACAGGGGCTGTTATTCTCTATAATATACACAGGGGCTGTTATTCTCTATAATATTCACAGGGACTTTTATTCCCTATAATATACACAGGGACTGTTATTCTCTATAATATATACAGGGACTGTTATTCTCTATAATATACACAGGGGCTTTTATTCTGCATATTATACACAGTGGCTGTTATTCTCTATAATATACACAGGGACTGTTATTCTCTATAATATACACAGAGACTGTTATTCTGTATATCGTACTCAGGGGCTGTTATTCTCTATAATATACACATGGACAGTTAGTCTCTATAATATACACAGGGACTGTTATTCTCTATAATATACACAGGGGCTGTTATTCTCTATAATATACACAGGGGCTGTTATTCTCTATAATATACACAGGGACTGTTATTCTCTATAATATACACAGGGACTGTTATTCTCTATAATATACACAGGGGCTGTTATTCTCTATAATATACACAGGGGCTGTTATTCTCTATAATATACACAGGGGCTGTTATTCTCTATAATATACACAGGGGCTGTTATTCTCTATAATATACACAGGGGCTGTTATTCTCTATAATATACACAGGGGCTGTTATTCTCTATATTATACACAGGGGCTGTTATTCTCTATAATATACACAGGGGCTGTTATTCTCTATAATATACACAGGGACTGTTATTCTCTATAATATACACAGGGACTGTTATTCTCTATAATATACACAGGGGCTGTTATTCTCTATAATATACACAGGGGCTGTTATTCTCTATATTATACACAGGGGCTGTTATTCTCTATAATATACACAGGGGCTGTTATTCTCTATAATATACACAGGGACTGTTATTCTCTATAATATACACAGGGGCTGTTATTCTCTATAATATACACAGGGGCTGTTATTCTCTATAATATACACAGGGACTGTTATTCTCTATAATATACACAGGGACTGTTATTCTCTATAATATACACAGGGGCTGTTATTCTCTATAATATACACAGGGACTGTTATTCTCTATAATGTACACAGGGGCTGTTATTCTCTATAATATACACAGGGACTGTTATTCTCTGTAACATACACAGTGGCTGTTATTCTCTATAATATACACAGGGACTGTTATTCTCTATAATATACACAGGGACTGTTATTCTCTATAATATACACAGGGGCTGTTATTCTCTATAATATACACAGGGACTGTTATTCTCTACAATATACACAGGGACTGTTATTCTCTATAATATACACAGGGGCTGTTATTCTCTATAATATACACAGTGGCTGTTATTCTCTATAATATACACAGGGACTGTTATTCTCTATAATATACACAGAGACTGTTATTCTGTATATCGTACTCAGGGGCTGTTATTCTCTATAATATACACAGGGACAGTTAGTCTCTATAATATACACAGGGACTGTTATTCTCTATAATATACACAGGGGCTGTTATTCTCTATAATATACACAGGGGCTGTTATTCTCTATAATATACACAGGGACTGTTATTCTCTATAATATACACAGGGACTGTTATTCTCTATAATATACACAGGGGCTGTTATTCTCTGTAATATACACAGGGGCTGTTATTCTCTGTAATATACACAGGGACTGTTATTCTCTATAATATACACAGGGGCTGTTATTCTCTGTAATATACACAGGGGCTGTTATTCTCTGTAATATACACAGGGACTGTTATTCTCTATAATATACACAGGGGCTGTTATTCTCTGTAATATACACAGGGGCTGTTATTCTCTATATTTTACACAGAGACTGTTATTCTCTATAATATACACAGAGACTGCTATTCTCTATAATATACACAGGGACTGTTATTCTGTATATCATACACAGGGGCTGTTATTCTCTATAATATACACAGGGGCTGTTATTCTCTATAATATACACAGGGACTGTTATTCTCTATAATATACACAGAGACTGTTATTCTCTACAATATATACAGGGACTGTTATTCTCTATAATATACACAGGAGCTGTTATTCTCTATAATATACACAGGGGCTGTTATTCTCTATAATATACACAGGGACTGTTATTCTCTATAATATACACAGGGGCTGTTATTCTCTATAACATACACAGTGGCTGTTATTCTCTATAATATACACAGGGACTGTTATTCTCTATTAAATACACAGGGACTGTTATTCTCTATAATATACACAGGGGCTGTTATTCTCTGTAATATACACAGGGGCTGTTATTCTCTATAACATACACAGGGCCTGTTATTCTCTGTAATATACACAGGGGCTGTTATTCTCTATATTTTACACAGAGACTGTTATTCTCTATAATATACACAGAGACTGCTATTCTCTATAATATACACAGGGACTGTTATTCTGTATATCATACACAGGGGCTGTTATTATCTATAATATACACAGGGACTGTTATTGTCTATAATATACACAGGGGCTGTTATTCTCTATAATATACACAGGGGCTGTTATTCTCTATAATATACATAGGGAGTGTTATTCTCTATAATATACACAGGGGATGTTATTCTCTATAATATACACAGGGGCTGTTATTCTCTACAATATACACAGGAACTGTTATTCTCAGCAGAGGGCAGCAGAGCAGAGCTACTGATTGGCTGTTCCGGGGAAATTTGTATACGTGCAGTGTGGTCAGCCTAATTTGAAGGTGGTTTGTGGAGGGGCTGTTGTCAAGTGACAGTTCAACCCGAAACACTTTGTCAGTGTTTCCCCCCCATCTCTTACTCTAACCAAAAAAAAACCCACGGTCGTTGGGAAGCGGGAGCAGGGGCCTGTCGTGAAGGTGAGTGAGTGCCTTTAAATTTGCTTAACTTTCAGCGGGAGCAGGGTTTGAGTGTATATCAGGTAAGCTCTTCCTTTCTTTTTCTTGTTTTTTTTTAAATCTAGAGGTGATGTCAGGGAAGGCAGTACAATGCTCCTCCTGCAGAATGTTTGAGGTGAGGGACGCCGTCAGTGTCCCTGCTGATTTCATCTGTGGGAAGTGCACCCAACTCCAGCTCCTCAAAAACCGTGTTAGGGAACTGGAGCTGGAGCTGGATGAACTTCGGATCATTCGGGAGGCAGAGGGGGTCATAGATAGAAGATTCAGGGAGGTAGTTACACCAAAGTATAAAGTTAGATGGGTGATGGTGAGAGTTGCTGGGGGTAAGCAGTCAGTACAGGAATCCCTGTGGTCGTTCCCATTAGTAACAGGTATACCGCTTTGGATACTGTTGGGGGGTGGGACTTACCAGGGGTCCGCCATGGGGTAGAGGTCTCTGGCACAGAGTCTGTCCCTGTTGCTCAGAAGGGAAGGGGGGAAAAGAGTAGAACATTAGTCATTGGTGACGCCATAGTTAGGGGGATAGATAGGAGATTCTGTGGGAACGAGAGAGACTCGCGGTTGGTGTGTTGCCTCCCAGATGCCAGGGTCCGCGATGTCTCAGATCGTGTTTTCGGGATCCTTAAGGGGGAGGGGGAGCAGCCCCAAGTCGTGGTCCACATAGGTACCAACGACAAAGGTAGGAAAAGGGATAGGGATGTAAGGCAGGAATTCAGGGAGCTAGGGTGGAAACTTAGAGCTAGAATAAACAGAGTTATTATCTCTGGGTTGTTACCCGTGCCACGTGCTAGCGAGTCGAGGACTAGGGAGAGAGAGCAGTTGAACACGTGGCTGCAGGGATGGTGCAGGAGGGAGGGTTTCAGATTCCTGGACAATTGGGGCTCATTCTGGGGTAGGTGGGACCTCTACAAACGGGATGGTCTACACCTGGACCAGAGGGGTACTAATATCCTCGGGGGGAGGTTTGCTAATGCTCTTCAGGAGGGTTTAAACTAGTTCAGCAGGGGATTGGGAACCTGAATTGTAGCTCCAGTACACAAGAAGCTGAGAGTAGTGAGGCCATGAGTAAGGTTTCAAAGTTGCAGGAGTGTACCGGCAGGAAGGAAGGTGGTTTAAAGTGCGTCTACTTCAATGCCAGGAGCATCCAGAATAAGGTGGGTGAGCTTGCGGCATGGGTTAGTACCTGGGACTTCGATGTTGTGGCCATTTCAGAGACATGGATAGAGCAGGGACAGGAATGGTTGTTGCAGCTGCCGGGGTTTAGATATTTCAGTAAGTTCAGGGAAGGTGGTAAGAGAGGGGGAGGGGTGGCATTGTTAGTCAAGGACAATATTACGCTGGCTGAGAGGACATTTGATGAGAACTCAGGTGATGACTGAGGTAGTATGGGCTGAGTTAAGAAACAGGAAAGGAGAGGTCACCCTGTTAGGGCTTTTCTATAGGCCTCCGAAAAGTTCCAGAGATGTAGGGGAAAGGATTGCAAAGATGATTCTGGATGGGAGCGAAAGCAATAGGGTAGTTGTTATGGGGGACTTTAACTTTCCAAATATTGACTGGAA